>NW_019524834.1:0-25514 GCF_002814215.2 Seriola lalandi dorsalis | reverse complement strand
TGTGTGTGTGTGTGTATTACCAGTGGAATGTGGTTTACAGTGTTAGATTAAAAGCAGGGGCTCTGTGGGTCTGCGTGTGACTTCCATCTAATAGCCCTGTAATCCTGCTCTCACTAGGAGCCCCTAATGATGGCTGTCTCTCTCTACAGCTAGACTGGCATGCACGACACCACACACACACACACACACACACACACACACACACACATACACACAGGATCTAACACATGCCTGCATTTAAACAGGCAGGAAGGAGACTCACACTCCAAGTCTTTCCTACACACTCAGAAAGAGAGTGGCCAAACACATGTGCAAACTGTCCCACACACTCTCACAATAATTGCATACAATGGCATAATGCGTGACACGCTGCAAATGGAACATGGATATAGTTGCATATAGGCACTTATTAAACCATATACATATGTTGACAATTACAGAAACATATAAAGAAACCGATACACAAATCATGAGCTTAAAAAGCGAGCATACACACATTTTCTGTGTCCTCCATTATTGGGGATTACCCCCAACCACAAGGACTAAAGTCAAACATACACACTCACAAGTCAAGTTGTCTACTACACATAATAATGTGCATATAGTGTTTCAACACCTGGTAGTAGGGAGATACTGTACATACATCACCTTCAAAAACACACACAACTCCCATAAAGGCAACATATGTTTTGGCTCATCTCTTAACCTATAATCATTCTGCATGCCAGCAAACTGGAACTGTTCACACAGCGCCACACATCAGACCGGGACCAAAATAATACTGGTGAAACTGGATTCATGAACATTAAGTGTCACTACTGTGGCTAATGAGAGTATTAGAAAAGCTCACTGATTATCATGTCCCATTCTGTGGTTAATCAGCTGAGTCTAACAAACACCATGTACTCACAAGTGGATGACATTATTGTAATCCTTGAGAAGTATTAATTGCTTTATATTTTCTCTTTAAACTCGTGAAAATGGTTAGAAATTCACTAGATAACTGGTTTGTTTTCAATGCAGATGAACTATTTTAAAGCAAGTCTAGGTAATTTTTTTTTTTTTTTTTTACACGTTCTTCCTCTTACAAATAAGAAGTCAAATTAATTAAGAATAATACTCATCCATTATCAACTTAATACACTCTTGCCACTACAGCTGACATGGTCTGGTCTGACCAACAGTCCATAGTGGCTAATGTTAGCAAACCTTCGATAGAAATGACTGCATGACTGGCATTTCTCTGTAACTATGTTTTAGCGTTATTCTGTAATTATCACTTGCAGCCACATTGGCTGTTGCAAAAGTTACGTAGTGTCATCAGAGTTAAACTAATTTTCCTCATGCGAGTGAAGTGGTCTACCTTTCTTGTTTCAAAATGTGATATAATTAGAATGTAGTAAAGCAAAGTTTGAAGCCATATAATACACAAACTATAAGTGCCAAATGTGAGAGCCAGTGACTTGACACAGCTAACAGGAATGTGCCTGATTCTTCTCTCAAGCATTTGTTAAATTCTAGCATTTAAGTTTGTCACCGGAACATTTTGGGATGCATACAACACATGTCTGTTATCAAACAGCAGATGGTCGTAATGATATAAACCATTCAAATGGCATGTGCCTGTAATTAAATGAGCCAGTGAACAGTATTTATGGCCATGTGCCATATTGGTAGGAAATGCGTGTAAAGTCATGAGAAAGCTATGAAGGGCCGTTGCGAGAGCAGCTATTTATTTTTAAAGTCTGGCTCAGGACATGAAGTGAGCAGCTTTGCTATTTCTTCCTATTTCTGTCAGGCTGTCACATGACAAGAGCTGCAGTTTATTTTGATTTAGAAGAAGGTTTTATTTTCTCAGGGTTAGGGTTACAATATAATGTTTCACATATTGACCTCCCGTCATCAACGGTCCACCAACAGTCTATTTCAAACTGTTTTGTGATGACGGGGTTAAGAAATGCACACAAACTTGTTCTTTAATTGGGTATTATTACATCTTTGTATTTTTTGCTTTTCTACTGCAAGATACTGTGCTGTGTGTACTACGTGCTATTTATACTGGATCGCTGTGACTGTGTTAGGGTAGCTTGCCTGTGTGGGTCTTGTTGACCAAGTCTACTTGACTGTGCCAGTTCTTAGTATCATTGAGCTGCTCAGAATGGTCACCCTTTTTCTTCTGTATCCACAGCCAAAGTGAGTTTCAGACTGAAGTGTAAATTATTCTCCCTTTGTTTCTCTGTCTCTCTCACTTTCCTTCTTTGTCTCAAACCTAACTCTCTGTTAACACCCTCAGCAGTGCACATTCTCTTTCATTACAAAGCCTTAAAGGTGCCCCTGTGGAGCTTTCGAACAAAGAGTTGGCTCCCGTTTTGTTTGTCTCGTGCTTGGGCCTGAACACAAGGATGCACATGTAACCATATGCAGTTGACACATACACATTACTGCCAATAGTTGGACTTCATGCTGATTGATCGGCTGATGTGGAAGGATATCAACAAGGCAGGTTTAAAAATGGATTAAAAAATGGCTTTGCAGATACTTCATAATCATTTTATTCTCATTCGCCAGATAAGGTCACTAGTTCTAGTGCACAACTCCCCTAAAACCACAAATCGTTGTTTACATTTCACATTTATTTTTTCATTTGGGGTTAAACAAACAAGATAGGCCGTGTAAATAAGTGAGCTTTGGCATTGTTAGGCAGACTTTTGAACTTTAAATAGAGCCAGGTTAGCTGTTTAAAGTAGGCCCCAGCTCTTTACGAAACACAAATCTTGAGTTAATATCGATTTTCTTATCGCACTCTCAAAAAGAAAAGAAAATATGCAAATTTCCCAAAATGCTGAACTGTTTCTGTAGATGAAATAGATGAAGTCTCCTTTTTGTTTGAAACAAAAGGATTGTTGTTTCAAAAAAGACTGCATACAGTGTAATATTGCTTATTCTTCTACTCTTCCTCTCTCTAGGTGGTGTTTCTTCAGGAGACAGTAAGAAGGGAGTGTGAGGAGAGGGAGCAGCTGACTGCTGCTCTGTCTAAAGCTCAAGAGGAGCTCCTTGGGCTGCGCTCCCCAGCGTCTCATCAGGGCTCCTCCAGGTCTCCTCTAAACCCCATGGAGAGAGATACACCCCCAAGGAACAAGCATTTCCATCTCCATAGTCAAGCCCGGGTACCTCTTACTCGCACTTCAACCACCCCAAACACACTCCGACTCTCCCCTGCCTGCACAGACAAAGACAGAGGCCGGAGCACAGATGGAGGAGGAGCAGGGAGGAGTTTGGAGTCCTGGAATGGTGGTGGGGTGTTTGGTGGAGAAAAACAGCGAGGGGGGACACTGCCCAAACTGAAAGCAAGCAGTACAGTTAGTGAAGTCAAACGTAAGGTCAGTTTAATGATGGGGATGAAGGAGAGCATGTAAAGAGCAATCATAACTCATCAAAATAAAACATCATTTAAGTGTTGTTTTGAAATAGTGTTTTAATATTTATCATATTATTGTAGTAGTATTTTTAATCGTGCTATGAAGTTTAATAATATATACATTTTTGCCAAATATCCCTCTAGCTGCTTGTCTCATATAAACACACATGTACACATAAACACACACTTGACACACAACAAAAAACTGCTGAGTCCTGTTCCTACTACAGCAAACTCCCAGGACACACTCCCCGACAGACATGCACTTGTTTTCTCACAACCCAACTCACGCAGTCTTACTGGCACGCACAGCATTTCACACACAAACACCCCCGCACGCACAAAGTAGGTACACACACACACACACACACACACACACACACACACACACACACACACACACACGTGCACACAGATACATGCAAACTCACACAGCCAGTCACAAGGGCAGGGCTGAAGGAGCATGACAGCATGTCCCTTGCCACCCGTGGACACAAACAAAAGGCAGACAAACACAAAAGAAACTGTATGGCAAGCACCCCCAGACACACACACACACACACACACACATATACACACAACAATTACCCAGCCCTCTCCCCTCAGGCATTGTGTGTTATTGACATCATTCACTCCGTGCAAGGTCTTTCCATCCCTCCCTCCCTCTCTCTTCCTCTCCCACTACATTTGGGATGAATTGGCATGATGGGAGAAATGCGTGAAGTGTGTGTATGTGTGTGTGTGTGTGTGTGTGTGTGTGTGTGTGTGTGTGTGTGTGTGTGTGGCATGGGACTAATTTCCCCGTTCACTGGCACACATGGAAAGCTTTTTGGTTTGACTTCCCCGTGTCCTCTCCTCCAATCTGCCTGCGAGACAATGCATGTGCACTTCGTTCGTACAGAAACGGTGGGATGATAATGATTTTATCCTGCCAACGTTTCCTCTGTTTGCCAAAACACACACATATGTTTTATTTGCTAAAAACCCCCAGTCTCTGCAGAAAGGACACTCTGAAATACAGAACAATGAACATTCTGTGCCATTAAAACCTAATTTTCTACCTCCTCTGTTTTTGTCAGATGTGTAAATGGGAAATTTCCTGTCACATAGAACAAACTGATTCATGTTTTTTTCTTAAAGTTGGACAACATCTATTCACAATAAAGACATTAATTTAGGTTTTTAAGTTGTTTGATAAAGTATGTTAGGATTTCCTAATAAAAATGAATTACTCCAGAAATATCAGATGCTGTAAGCCTTTGTTATTTCACTGAAATTTGAGTGACTAGACACCTAAGAGACAATCCCTAATTGCTCCTTTACAAAAAAAAACAATAGATATCCCCTTGAAGTGATTTATGTGGCACGGGTTGCATTTATTTTGTGCTTTGCAGCTGACTTCTTGTTGCCTTCCTGTGTTTGAGTGTGTGCTGGTGTGTGGCCTTGTGTGTGTTTACTCATTGCATGACACTTTGCCATGTGTATGTGCGTGTGTCTCCGGTGAATGATTGTTTCTGTCCTAACACCACCATCACTCACTTTTTTGTAATCACGTAATGTCAGTGAAGGACATCAATTGTAAGGTGATCACAATGTAGCGTGCGTGTGACCATATGTGTGAAAGAGGAAGACATTACTTGTAAGAATGCGCACGGTATGTGATTGTAAGTCGCAGTCTAGGGGTGGTTATTGTTTCAAAAATGTCCGTGCTAGTGCAAGTGAGTTAATTGTTTAACAAAAATAAGTTGTAACTGTAACCTTGACAGTTCATTCTCCATCTTGGAAAAGCGGCTGACAAAACAATATTTTGACCGGGTCATCAGCAACAAACAGAATTTGCTCAGTTTTTGCGGAACTGTAGATGTTTAAACTTTCTATTATTCTGAGCGCTTCTTGTCTGTGTTGGTGTAAAAGTTGAGCTTGACAGTTCAGTTCTTGACTTACAAAACAACGAGAGAAAAAAAAAAAAAGCAAGTGGACCTTGAGTGAAGATTAATTTTTCAACTGGAACTTTCGATGCCAACTTTCAGACAGTTTGAGGTCTTCGGTGCAGCAGAAACCTTATGGTCATTTTGACTTGTCAAAGCAGGAAAGGCACAGGTGGAATTAATAACATTAAGGATGTCTGCATTTCATTTAGAGGAGTCAGTTCCAGGGCTCTGGTATTGTGCTGGCTCACTGACATGGCTTTACTGGGACACTCACTGGAATAAAGCCATTATTAAAGCTGGTGTGGGCAGCAATTTCTTGGCATCAATGGGCAAAAATTCCATAATCACCTTTTAGCATATCATAATTCAAGATTGCGTGAGAGCAAACTAAACATCTTCACCTCCTCTTGACCCTGTTTTTGGGTTTTTAGAAAATCTAGTCAGTGATGGGAGACTTTGGCCAATCACAGGTCTTTTCAGAGAGGGAGAGCAATCCTATTGGCTGCTCTACAAATGCATATGTGTGTGAACTTCCCATTAGATGGACATGTGTCAATATAGGTGAAGCATTTTAGAGATCTGTTGTAGTGGTTGGTTGTGAAGGTATGTCGAACGTTGACGAAGATTTTTCTGCCTACTCCAGCTTTAATGTTATTATTTAAATCTGTTCTTTTCCTGCTTTGACAAATCAAAATGTCTGCTGTGAAAAGGGTCTATTCAAAGCCTTTTAACAACTGCTCACATTCTCCCTGCAGATTTGCTTGACTGACCTTTGACCTTTCCTTTTATCCCCATTATACTTCCTTCCCATCGTGACTTGCATGTCTGCTGTGTGTTTGAAGAGATATCTTCTTTCTATGCCAGTCAGAGGTGTTAACACACTATCCCTGTTTCTATTCTATCCAACAACACACACGCTCCCTGTCTTTGACACACTCACTCTCTGCTCTGACCGCACACACTGTCTGTCTCCCTCAAAACACAAACACCCCACTCTCTCTCTCTTGCTGTATCTCTGGCACACACATGCACATAAATCTGTCTTTGTGTCAATATTCTTTTAATCTCTTTGGCCTTCTTTTGGTATTCAACCCCTCTGACCCTGTTGCTAAAAAGCAATTCCGCCTCCCCTCCTCAGCTATCTGTGCCTTTGCTTTTTTTGATCCAGTCGGCTCTCTCTTTTATACTCCCCTCTGCTCTTTTACTGTGGCTTTTTCCTTTGCTCATGGCCTTGCTTTGTAGCCCTTGACCTGCTGTCCTTCCTGGTTTGTCTGTGTGTGTGTGTGTGTGTGTGTGTGTGTGTGTGTGTGTGTGTGTGTGTGTGTTTGTGTGTGTTTGAGAAAGAGCCTTGAGGCATCTGTGTGAGGGAGATCTGGCATGAATAGATCCAACTCCTTGAAACACTTTCTACATCTTGATATGTGCGATAACAAAGCCCCATTACGTTGGCATGGATGACGTTTGATCGCTCTTAAACATTCAGATTTACTCCCCCTTAACAAATGCCCGCACACACACAAACATTCATACGTACACGCGCGTATGCCATGCATGCACATTTGGAGTGTGATCTCCTCGCGGTAATTATCATAGCAGGGCAGGCATGCACACGTGTCCCTGGGGAATCTGTTCAAGTTGCTCGTAAACACACACACGCTACAGGGAGTGGCGTGTGTGTATAACTAAGCCCTTGTTCGTCACTGGGCGTCCCTGAACGCCTCTCTCCTGCGTGGTTATGGTCGTTCCGGAATTCTGCCGTCCCGTGAGCCCTCCCACACCCTATTACTTGTGTCACCCGGACAACCAGAGAAAGAATGCTCAGCATTCTTGTCGTTGTGGTAACTGCGTAAGTGCAGGGGCCAGAGGTGCTGGTTGTAGGTGTTGGTTTATGACAGGGACAATGAGACCTCAGTCTGCCACCTTATGTGGCGTATTAGTAAAACTGAAATCTGTGTGTGTGTCCCTTACTTGCCACATAGAACCTCAAACCGTTTATGAAAGTAGACCTCCATGCTATGTTTGCATGATTACAGCCGGTGCTTATGAAAGGTTCAGACACACACACATGCAAATATATATATAACCTCGGGATACAACTAAGCATGGCGGGATTAAATTGGTAGTGGGTCGCAGAGCAATAATTTGCCCTTGGGCTCCTACTGACGCCCCCATTTCCTCTCTCTGTGAGTTTTGTATACCCTGCTGCCCACATGTACACTGCACACCGCGGTCTAAACGTGACAACTTCACTATATTTTCCTGCAGAACCAGACAGAACCAGAGCTCTTGTTACTGGAAAACTACCTGGCCCCAGGTTTCCTGCAAACCAATCGGATAGTTCACAAAATAAATATGAGGGTTCACAATATGATTAATAGAAAGACAAATATTTTTTTTTAACTTTAATCATATCTTTTTTGTAAATTATTAGTTTTAGATAGTTGTACCTTTAATATTCAAATTAAATAATCTTAGAGGTTGAAAGTAGACAGTGCGTCATTTTAAGGGGTCTTGAGCCAAAAGGTTGGAAACCACTGATATAAACTAAATTAATTAAGATCTTAAAACAGGATTTTAACCAGGACCCCAAGACAGAAGCTTGAGATTAGGTAGAGCCACAGTTTATATTTACCATAGTGCACGTTCTCTAACAAATTCACAATTAATTAATCACCAAGTTCCAAATGACTTGCAGTGAAACATACACTATGCAGGAAAGTTGCTCTCTTTGACAACAAACCAACAGAGGCAGTAAACCAACAAAAAAATACACAAACACACATACACACTACAGCAGTGTAAGCACATGAATCACTTGTTGGCAGTAAAGCCAGTAGTCAGACATTGCAGTTAACTGCATTGCAGCATCAGGTTGTTGGGGGATATTTGGTACAAGGGCAGTGAGTCCTCACAGAGCTACCTATCTATGAGCCCAGGGAACACACAGCTTTACTTGGGGTGCCAAATTTTCAGAAACCAGAAATGGTAGGTCTCTGGTTCTCTCTGCTGTCTGTTTTTAGTTACTGCAAGGCTTCAGGCTGTATAACATCTTAGGGGCTGAACACAATGTTCCCTTCACTAACTGTTCACATGGAGCCGCACCTTCTTTGCCACAATCTTAAAATTAAGTTCATAAATTGTCTTAAATTATTTTGACTTTCTCACCCTTCCTGGTTTATTGTATATTTAAATGATTAAATATAAAATAACCAAGAAGATATTACTGACTTTCAGTACACTGAGCTAAATTAGGCATACAAATACATTTTTTCTAGTAAAACTCCATTGAGTTGCGGATTTGAACTTTCAACTTTCAACCTTCAACTTCATTATCATTATCATTATTAATGTCATTATTATTATTATGTTTTTTTTGTTTGTTTTGTTTTTTTAAATTGGCGCATGGATATGTTCCAGTGGTAGTGGTGAGAAGTCCGGACTTTCCCGTAAATACGTCACAGGAACCGTTGGTGGTGAGTCAGT
The DNA here is from genome assembly GCF_002814215.2 of Seriola lalandi dorsalis. Taxonomy (NCBI): domain Eukaryota; kingdom Metazoa; phylum Chordata; class Actinopteri; order Carangiformes; family Carangidae; genus Seriola; species Seriola lalandi. The sequence continues at coordinate 16,682 of NW_019524834.1, read as the reverse complement.
CGTTTCCTTCTCCTCCTTCAAGTGATGTCGGGGAAACGACACTGAGAACGATAATGAGAATAGATAATGAGACACGTGTATTGCCAGCATGTGATGTGATGTTTAAGGAACAAAATACATGGAAGTAGTGGTTTAATTAATTGCAGAAATTAGCCTGTGTATACTAACAGCTACTATTTGTTGAATAAACTGACTGAAGCGTTAGTCATACATGTTTACTACACATTTTCTCGTGTTTTCTCTATGGATGCGGGATCAAATGGGTCGATAATGTTTTTTTTATGATAATGACACTGTTTTATCCAACAACTGTGTTTGTTTTAGGGTTCATTTGTCATTATTGGTCATTTCAACTACATGGTTTTGAAACTGATCTTATGTGAAGGAAGCATGAGCTAATTTACCACTTGTAAAATGGAAAACAATGGAAATATCATTCTAAATGAGGAACACTTTTTTGTTTATTAACTCTTTATTGTATACTACGTATTTTACTTTGTTTAGACTGTCCGGGTGTACTCTTGCAATCTGTACACACAGGAACATAACTAGGAAGTGCTAAATCAGTTATCATTAATAAACCGTGAGAGTGAAATTCTCTTTAGGCGTTATATTCCAGTACAGTTTATGAAAAGTTTAAAGAAATTAAGCGTTCAATTCAAGTTCAGTGTTACAATACTGCGATACTATTTTACCACCGCGGATGTGCACAACCCTTTGAGCCTCGGCATGTTAGTGACGTCACGTGCTTTGTTAGTCACCCTGCCCCGCCGTCGTTCTGTCAAGGCTGGCTGAGCCATTGCTGGTAACTGCTGTTTTATTGGGCGAAGATGGCCGCAGGTCCTCTCTCTGTATCTTCCAACGCATCAACAAACAACGATGGCATTCTTATTGGTGACAAAGTTTACTCAGAAGTGTACCTTACGATCGACAATTCGCTCATACCAGAGGAAAGGCTCTCTCCTACGCCGTCGATGCTCGACGGCCTCGACCTGAACACGGAGACCGACCTTCGCATTCTTGGATGTGAACTGATCCAGTCGGCGGGCATTCTTCTCCGGTTACCCCAGGTAAACTCCCTTGAATTGTTAGAATATGTGATATTCTATATGTCGGAGTGCGTTTTATTCTCAACGCACTTGGGTTGATAGGTTTTCCTAGTCTTCAACGAGCCATGGCCTGTTTTTTAGCGGATGCTAATGTTAGCTCTTTGACGTTGGCGTGGTGGAAGTAAAATGGCGGCGATCCATTGTGCAAGGTTAGGCTAGCTTATACAACACAAGTGATAAAAGTCTTGCTCTGTTTTTCTCTGCAGGTGGCAATGGCAACGGGGCAGGTGCTCTTTCATCGTTTTTTCTACTCCAAGTCCTTCGTCAAGCACAGTTTTGAGGTGAGTCCGTTCAAGTTTATGGATTGCATTGTCAGGCCACTGGTTGCTCGGTAGTGTTAGCATAGCATAACGTTATGGTTGCGTTTGTGGCAGCCATATTGTCGCTACGTCGTACCAGAATTCTTGAGCTTCTTGAAGACGAAGAAGAGACGCACTGAAGCTCAATACGAAACAAAAAAACAAACCGAATGTACAGAGACGACTCTGAGTCAGTTACTTTTCAACAGGGAAAGACCCACATACCTGAAAATAGGCGTTAAAGCATTTCCCAAGTGCAAGTGGTGGTTGGTTGACTGATCAGTATAACTTTATAAATCTGACAAAGTAACATTAATGTTAAGTTGTAAGTATCTACAATTAACTACATTTTGGTATTGGTCTGAGAAAAGTAAATGCCAAGTGCTGGTCAACATGAAGAAAACCCTCTATCTTGATAAACATTAATGTTTATCAAGTTAAAAAAAGTTATCAATTAAAAAATCATGAATAAATTCAGTATTGTTACAACTCACTAGTCCCAGACCTGCAGCTTGGTCCATAGCATCAAAACACTATGGTATAAACTAGTAAAGTATCCCAAATTTACTGTTCGCATGTGGGCAGTCCATCTCTGATTGCATGTCTTAAGTTGTTGAACTCTTCCTTCCAACTTCTTGCCTTGATTATCTTAACAGATTGTTGCTATGGCTTGCATCAACTTGGCCTCCAAGATTGAAGAAGCACCACGACGAATACGAGATGTCATCAATGTTTTCCACCATCTGAGGCAGATCAGAGGCAAAAAGTAAGCACTGATATTGAAACCAGTCCTCATTTTGGAAATAATAAATTATGATTTTTGTTACATGGAACATGTTGCATTGCATTTGTTTTTTGTTTTTATCCAATGTTGTATGATGTTGATCTGTTTTTGCTGTGAAAGTGCTCTTCTGTTTACCCATGTACTCTAAACCATCTTAAAACTTTTCAGTTTCCGCTTCACTGGTAGTTTCAAAAGTGTAATTGTCTACATATGACATCTGAGTTTGACATTACACTGAAAATGATTTCTCAACAAACTCACTTTGAAAATTGGAGTGCATTGTAAGACAAGGCACAACTGCTTTATTTTTGCGTGCCTTTGTCTTCATAGAAATCTGTTCATGTCAGTGCTATAGACCTTGGCATTAACTTGGCTTCTTTTTTCCCTTGCAACCAACTAACAGCGACCAGCTACATTTACCAAAGCCTGGGTGATGTGGAATGGTACGTAAAGATGAAGCAGTCGGCATGACAACCATGATGCGAGGGGGTCTCTCTCCTCCCCCAGGCCCACCCCACCCCCTCCTGTGGGAGACGCCTGTGGTCTGAGCCACCGCGGGGCACTGGGATCGGGGATGACAGGTTGGCCGAAGGTCCTTGGCCCCCGGGGTGCATTGAGGACTCCTGTGGTTCAATCTTAAGCTTTGGGTATCTGTCCGTCAATCTGCGGACCATTGGGTAATGTAGTTTTCTTCTCTGGCTGCTCCTCACCATGCATTTTGTTTGTGCTTAAAGAGCAACACCCCATTCACCAACTGTTACCCATGGCTTTAATAGAAATATCACCTTGTTCATTGAAGTTAGAATAATTTATTGGATACTTGTAGTCCATGCGGGGTCAGCGCATGCATTGTAGCTTTAGTAGTTTGGCAACACGTGTAGTTAATTTGAATCAGAATTTAAGTGTACCAGAGTTTGTGATGCACCTGTAGGAAGAATGTCTTTTTAGATGTGAATTTGGACTGTAAATTGTCATGTTTATCAAGGACATTGTTTTTGTCCTGGGAATTTTTTTCAGTGCATGTGGTTTGGAGCATGACAGCATTCACATTTAAATTTCTGTGTTATTTGGAACATCAAAATATTAGACATGGATCCTACAATTGATTGTTGTTGGTTCTGAAAAGGGTAAATGCTGAATTACTACTCAGTCAGGTTTTTTGCAAGCTCTATTTTGTTTTCGTTGAATAACGTAAAGGGTACATAAGGTTGTAGACTGTTAGTTCATAAGGAGTTTGACGCACACCTGTGTACAGAGCGATGTATCTCTTTTTTGGTATAAAAATACCATTTATCAGTCTTTTTGTCAGCATCTATAGCATTTGAAGTTTTGAAGTAATATGCTGTCTTTAACCAGCAGATGTTGTGTAGGCTAGTACAGTATTTTGTTTGCTTTGAAGGTGAAATGTAGTCATTGGACAAAGAAAACTATACCCTGAAACCCTGGTTTCTGAGTCTGGGTGTACTGGTGCACTGTTAATAGTCGTAGTAGTCAGCGGTGTTGGTCACTTATCAGATTATTATAGAAGAATACAGTATATTACTGGAGGTGCAAGTGATACGTGACAGTTCATAGAAGTGTTGCATTTAGTTTGAGGTTCAAGTTTGAAGACTGTAAAATGTTTCTCCACATCGAGGTTGAGTTATAAGCGATGATGAGTTGATATTTCTGTTAAAGCTGTGACACGGGGTGGTTGAGGTTGAGGGCTATCTAAAGATCCCATAAGCTTTCACTGGAACCACAGGAGTCCACAAACCCCAGCAAACTGTCAGGCATGCAAACAGTTAAACCTGTTGCTTTCAGTTGGTTGAAACGGGAAAAAAGCAAAGAGAGCAAGAATTCAGAAGGGCACTTTCTTGACCACTTTTATTTCGAAAGGGGGGAAACATTATTTTATTTTGATTCCTTTATTAACTAGGACTCCAAGTTCATTGATACTTGATCAGAACTACATAAATACCAAAAACCAAGTCATCAAAGCGGAACGTCGGGTCCTGAAGGAGCTGGGCTTCTGTGTGCATGTCAAGCATCCACACAAGGTGAGTTTACACCACACTTAAAAGCATTTCAATTGTGAAGCGCAGCATAGTTTAGTTACTGCAGCTTTAAGTTTGTTCTGTCATGCAGATGTAACCACACAGGAAGCAGCTTCTGACTTCTCTGAACAATGCCACACCTGGGACTGTTTCTGTATTTTTTAATATGCAATAATTTTACCATTCCAGATTATCGTCATGTACCTGCAAGTCCTGGAATGTGAAAAGAACCAGACACTGGTCCAGACGGCCTGGTAAGTTCCTTACTAATTCTCCCCTGACCATCCCCCACAGCAGCAACCTGTGTCATGTCTTCAAGAAGTGCCACCAGACCTGGGCTAAAAGATGAAGTTGAAGGAGTTTCAAAAGGTTGAATAACTTGAAGAGCACTTGATTTATCTGCTAGGAACTTGGGACAGACCCATATGTGGAAACATCACCTGTCAGATAAGTGATATTCAAGTGCCCCACATGTTTTTAAGCACAAACTTGAAAACCATTCAACATCCATTTTGCCCAGGTCTGACTGCGACATTCCCTCACTCCATTTTAACCCTTCGCCCTCTTTTTTTTTTTTCCTGATGGAGCAATTTGTTTTATTGCAAACCTTTCATGTGTCTCACTCTCTTGTCTGCCCTTACATGGCTTTGCTATAAAGTCTGTTTGATTTTCATTGCCCAGGGAACTTGGTTTAACTTTGTCCTTTCTCTCTACTCTTTGATTAAAGGGTAGTCCATGCTGGTAAGTCACATAAAGAACCTCTGAACTCTGCCTCCTCCAACCACATGACCTCAGGAAGCTCCCCCTATTGGCTGGCTGCCCCTCTCCAGACAGCCAATCCCAATGCCGAGATTCACTGAAGGGGGCGGGCGGGCCTTTCCCAACAGCCAACATCGTCTTGTTTTCTCTTGGGTGTCCAAAAGGATTTGTATTTTTGGTCTTGCTACAACGGTTTCAACTGTAATACCTATTTTTGTCAAGTAGCTACAGATACATTTATGTTCTGACTTTTTTTTTCTAGTTTACTTGCATCTAGCAATGAGGTAAACTTAGCCAGAACAGAATAACTTTTTGACCAGCTTACCTGCCTATTTTTTTTATATTTACAGTAGCATACTGTGTCCTGTCCCCAACTGACGTGGTGTCCAGACATGTGTCTGTCTTACAGGCTGATCCAGTTCTCAGGTTTTGCCTCCAAGGACCTGTCTCGCCCACGCAGCAGTCAGAATCCAACGGCCACATGTTATCTATAGTAGCGTTGGCATAGACTGACCTGCGAAAGTGCAGGTCTGGTCATTTTTTGAAGGCAGGGTAGACTGGAATTAATCCCTGTGAGGCAGGTTTTTAACAATTGCTTGCACACTTCTAGTGGAGCAGTACATACGACTGGGTAGAAATAGACACACTCAGTGTATGCATATGCAGAAGTGTCACCGCTGTGGAAAGGAAGTTGCACTTCTTTGTGATTAGTTTTAGTTGCTTTTTTTGCCTGGTTGTAGTTCCTCTTGATAATCTGAGTAGAATCAGTGTTGAGATAGTTTATCAGGGGGTTTTATCATCATGTTTGTGTTGCCACACATGTTTTTGTCTTTTTGACTTCTATGTTTCTTATGGACATAGATGCTCACACCACTCTGTAATTGCCTGATTCACATCCTGGCCATTTTGTCTTCCTTAATGCTCTCCCAACGGCTAATCTCATTTATCCATTGTCCTAGACAGCCCACTGACGCCTAATCTGTTTTGTAGCACAGAGACTTAAGTAGTGAGGTCTAGATTGCCACCTAATGTCCTTTAGTTCAGTCTTAAAATGCCACATACTGAAATGGGGTTGCAGAATCAGTGGTCTTATGGGGTCAGTTTCAACGCAGGACTGGATGGTATTTATTTTAAGTGGGAAGTCATTTTGGTTTTACAGTTGAAACTTTCAATCATAAAGTTCACAAACCGTATAGTTCACATACTAAACATGTAAGTTGTCAGAATATGAGACTAGTGCTGCATCGAGTTCATCAACATTCCACTGATTCCGAAAAACTAGCCGTCATGCTTGCCACCATACATGCTGTGCCTCCCTATTCCCTCAGATCTAACAATCTGAAAGTGGCAACCACATTACAGATGAATGTTTTTCATCTGTATGCCTGCATGTTCCCCACCTTACAAGGCATGTGTCATCGTCTTAATCGTCATTAGTCCTAATGCACTTACTCCCAGGTCATGGTGTGTGGTAAGATGGTCTTGGCAGGTCTTCAGTAGATTATTTCTCATTTGTGTCTTCATGCTTTACCTGTGACATACAGCACTCCTATGGATGCCCCAGAGAGAAATGGACAAAGTTAAACTTGACAGATCAAAATGCATATCTCACTTCAGCACTGTGTAACTTTGAAATGTGAAGCTTTTGTCTTTATAGCTATCAGGGCTAAAGATTAACTTCAAATGCTGTCACTGCCTCTTAAGGTCAAATCCACAGTTTGTAACTTGTTCGCCAGCATATCAGTAACCAGTCAGTGTCCAGAAGTCCCACACCACAAAGTTTCAGGTGGTGAAGATTTTTTGGATGTAAGAATTACCTATGAGTGACAATTTAGAAGGCTTAATTTGAAAGTGGATTATTGACCTGCAGTAATAACTTGAAGATGTGGGTATGGGTAAGAGGTTGTTTTGTGTAGAAAAGATGCTATGTTTTTGTTTCTATGTGTTCTTTTTGCCTTCGTAGGAACTACATGAATGATAGCCTGAGGACAAATGTATTTGTGAGGTTCCAAGCTGAGACTATTGCCTGTGCCTGCATATACCTCGCTGCCCGAGCTCTGCAGGTAAGAGTAAATGCTTACCTTGCCACAAGTGCTGATTGTTTATATGCCCAATGCCACCAGATAACATACTCCACGGCTTTACCGTACAACACCTTCTAATGTTATAACTTTTTGTGTGTCTTTTTTTCCAAGATACCTCTGCCATCCAGACCTCATTGGTACCTGCTGTTTGGTGCCAGCGAAGATGAGATCAAAGACATCTGCATTACCACCCTGAAACTTTACACCAGGAAGAAGGTACTTTTTTTGAACATTGGTCCACTAAGCTATAAATTAAAGTGGTATAGACTCCTGCTATGTATGCCACCAGGGAAACTGCCAGTCAAAAATCCTTTTAGCAACAGTGTGATAACGCTTCCCGGTTCTCGGTGTTATATGTGTATTGACAATTTGATTTGCTATTTTTTTTTTTTTTTTCCCTAGCCTAATTATGATCACTTGGAGAAGGAGGTGGAGCGAAGGAAGGTGTTCTTGGCTGAGGCTAAACTGAAGGCCAAAGGCCTTAATCCCGATGGTACCCCTGCTCTGTCCACACTGGGTGGCTTCTCTCCTGCTTCCAAGCCCTGCTCCCCAAATGTGGTTAAGGTAGAAGAGAAGTCCCCAAATCCCCAGTCTCTCAAACCAGTTAAGAAGGAGCCAGACAACCGGGCTCAGGTCAACAAGAGTCCCCACAATGGGTAAGAAACAAACACATAATCCCTAAAATTGTTTTTAGATACATAGTAAGGGCTAGCAAAATAATGTGTGCATCTTGATTCAATCAACCCAATCTTTCTTCCATCCATCCCCGGCAGATTAAGAAAAGAGGTGAAGATAGGGAGGAACAGCAGGAGTGGAAGTCGATCTCGTTCAAGAACACGTTCACGGTCCAGATCCCGATCCCCTCGCAGACAGTAAGATCACTTGCAAGACAGTTTACTGGTCAAACTTCTAACTTGTTTGCGAGTTTGACTTATTGCTTCAAATGTATTGGCAATCTGTTAACAGGTAATTTGTCTTGGATTTTCATCTTCTCTTTTCTCTTATGTTTCCACAGTTACAACAGCAGGCGCAGTCGCTCAGGGACCTACAGTTCTCGCTCACGTTCTCGCTCTCACAGTCGTAGCCCTTCTCCTCGGCGACATCAGACCTCACCCCTCCTCCCCCACCTCAAGTCCAAGACCAGCCACCATAGCAGTAGTGACTCCAAGCCCAGTGGACGCCATAGTAACAGTGGAGGTGGAGGATCTGGTCACAAGAGGAAGCGCTCGCGTTCTCGTTCAAGGTCCCGCACTCCAGTCAAAGCAGACAGGGACCGGGACAGAGAGAGGGAACGGGAGAGAGACAGAGACCGCACTTCCTTTGACCTCTCTTCAAAGAAACACAAACACGAGCGAGGAGGTGGTCATCGAGGAGACAGGAGGGAGAGGGAGAGGTCTCGGTCCTACGAAAGGGACAGAGAGAGGGAGCGTAGCCACAAGAGTAAACACCACAGCAGTAGTGGGCACTCAGGACATAGCCGTCACCGGCGCTGAGACACACCCCAACAGACTAGCTCTGGGGCTGATAGTCACTCAAATTTTGTCAATTTACTCAAAACAAAGTCAAATCTGGCATGTTCTCTGATTACTGTTGAATAGAGTTCAATTAAATGAAGTCATCTTGCAATCTTCAAGAGTTTAAGTAAATAGCTGTGCTGCAACTAATATGGAAGTAAACCAAAATATCTCCTGCCTAACGGATGACATAGCTGACATGTCTTGGGGCTTGGAGACCAAACAGCAGCTGTCGAAGCCAAATGCTAACAGAACATGCAGGATTTGATTTCACTTTGGGTATATTAACAGCCTAATATCAACAGTTGGTTTTCTGGGTTCCTCACATGCATTGTGAAACTGACCGGTATAATTTACAAGAATGCTGATTCTCTTCAACCTTGAATTTTGTTGGCATAAGCCAAATGACAAAACCTGTAGAAACATGAATTTTTTTCCTAATGAAAACCTTTATTAAAGCCCTGACATTGGAGGCAGTTATGGAAACGCTGTTGAAATCGCCTGAATCCTGCACATAGCTTTTGCATGCTCAAATGTCTTGGTGATAGAACATTCATTGCTTTGACTCTCATCTACACAGCACACCTGTAGCTGATATTTGGCAGAGGTGTATGATGTTTTGTTAGTGTAGATTCAAGGTGTGTGTCTGAGGAACCCAGGCTGCAGCAGTAACTACCAGCATGACGTGGACTGTTTGTAAGTTTACGAGTGTTGAGCCTTTTTTTTCCCTCATCTGGTCGGATGTGATCAGTGGTTCAAGGAAGGCATCAATGCAGAGTGACATCAGTCCAGAACCTGTCATCGTCTCCTCCATCTATAGGTTTTTCTTTATTTTCCCATTATATACCCCCTTCCCACATGTCTACCAGCCCTCTAGCCTACCCTTATGTTTTTGGTTTTACATGTAAAGTTATGGACTTTGGGGGAAGAAAAAAAAACTTATTTACAGTGTAAAGATGGGTTGATATCCACTGACAAAATGTGAACGCTTTGATTTATAAAAGCAAACTGATCAGTGGAAGGATTGAATGAATAAATGTAAAATAAAAAACGATCATTCAGGAAAGATCAATATGTTTGCACATAAAGGGACTGGCAGGCAAGCAGTTTTTGTTTCCATTGTCCTTTTTTCTTTTGGACGGTGTATGTTGCTAAAGCTGTGTTTTGTACAGTTTCAGAAAAGCAAACTGGTTATATACATATGTTTTTTTTCTTTTCTTCTTTTTTTTACAGCAGGGGATGCAGACTTGATTTCAAAACATTTTAGGGTTGTCAATTTGTTACACTGGTTTTTAGTCTGCACGTGTTCATGTCCAATCCAATTTTTATTCAATAATAAATGAGTTATGCCACTGAACTGTACAGTTGATCTTCATTGAATTAATGCCTGTAGTAATTAATCATACAGAACAAAATAACATCTTTTGTAGTGGGGAGGAGCAAAGACTTTAGATCGAGTTATTATTCAGTGTCTGAATTTATTGTTAATTAAGATGATGTATATGGGTTATGTCATATTTACCCAACATACCCACCCTGAAAGTGCAGCTACAATGCTACATGTAGCATCTCCACTCATTGCATGGTTGGGAGCACAGCTTACCTGAATAGATATAATTAGCTGTGTAGCCCAAAGTTTGTTTTTATATGTTTTGCGTACATAAAGGTTATCAGATGTAGAACAGAATACTGCAGGGGGAATAATCCGTGGCAGCCAGAGGGAGCTGTTGGCCTGGGTTAGTAGTTAGAAGTGTCTTGGCTTCCAACAGACTTGACACGCTTGGAGTTGTCTGTCATATATTGTTACCAGGTTTTAATAAGAAATACATTTCAATAGTGATCAGGAGATAGAATTGAAGGAGATTAGTTATTTACCTTATCACAATTTGTTAAAAACACACATCCAGCATATGAAAATACCATAGGGACAACTGGCTAATTCAACTGACACTCAGATTAAAGACATTTTATTTAATGATGGTTTACTGAGTTACTTTGCAATAATAATGTGTACAGGAAAAGCCTCAGCTGAATCTTTATTGAGAAATGTATAAATGAGGTAAGAGAGGATCCTCCAGTGGACACCCTCATGAGGGTCATTAATCAAACATGTTAGAGACGTGTTAGTGAAAGCCAGAAATAAATAACTGAATTACGTAAATTAATTGTGTAAATACATTTCTACAAAGGCTAGCATCCTTTTTAACCAAGTTGCATTTAGGGAACATATTGGGGAGAACTCTACATGACTGTACTGGACCTCCACATTGGTTCTGTGATTGTAAGCCTCTCTGTTGTTACCCATGTCAGCCACATACACTCTGCCAGAGTTCTGGGTAACACATCTCATAGGAAGCACATTTAAGCACCTTCACACACAGGTCATTCACACTGATGTATCCACAGTGTGACCTGGCTGTTGTCCTGACAGATCCATAAATCTTTCCTGAGTGAGTTAAAGGTCAGATACACAACTGAGACAAACAGTAGTTGGCCTCAAGTCATTTGGTGTAGTCCATGTGAAATCCCACCTGACAAATCCAGCACAGTGATAACTCAACTCTAAATATCACCCCCATCTTATCAGCAATGCTGACAGTTTGAAATGATTTGTTCACATTTTGAGATATCCACCACTTAGACTACTGCTTCCACTCCCACTCTCTTATGGGAAGACTTCAATATCAAATCAGAGTGAAGTGAGGATGCACTGGCAATGAAACATTAGTTACTTCGCTCTTCCAGTAAATCTTTCCCTGTTGTAAAGAATGTGTTGGGAAAGTAAAAGATTTGTGGCCTGTTCCTGGGTCATAATGATCCCTCACTATACTACATATAGCTGTAAGGAATTGTATTTAACTGCATCAAATATTTTGCTTTATGGTGTGGTTGTGTGACATTGATATGACTTAATGGCTTTTACACTCCTTTAATCAGTCTGAAGCCACAGAGAACAGAGCGGGCTGTAAATGGTTTAATGACTACCTGTAGGCATTACCCTGTAGTATTGTACCATCCACTAATGTTAACTGACTTGTATAGCTGATGAGCTGTAAGACCCTACACCCCCACACAGGTGTTTCATTTACTCTGGCTGAGTCAACCTGATGCAATAGGCAGCTGTTTTCAACATAAGCTAGACAGCAGACAGGAAAACTTAGCAATTAGCTAGTGAAAATAGTGGATAATTTAGTAGCTAAATAGCCAGATGTGCACTACAGAGTGGAAATTCACCTGATTGCCCAGAAACATGACTCCATATGAATGCTAATGTTGCTCATTGTCTGCTGGATATGTAAATGACCAAGTGAAAATATGACACTGTTGTGTTCACAATTTGCTTCTGCTGCCCCCCACGTGGCCGAAAAAAACAACTTGTTATTGTCGTTTTAAGGATGATATTATGTAAAAATGTTAATTGTTCAACACGTTTTCCCATTGGACAGTGAGGAATTTTAATCTCTGTCATTGCATCTGCTAACAGAAAAATGCAGCACTGAATGTGTGCTCAGTGTAATAAACGTGCAAATAAAGAATTGCAGATTACACCCAGTATGCAGTATCATCTCAAATGAAGTCTCACTGTTCATTTGATTGAAACATGGACATTACCTTGTCAAAGTGTTCTGTGTGTTGAACTGATGGATGGAGTGGATGGAAACATGTATTTCTGTCAGGTATAATTCCATTTGTTGATGGGATGGGAGGATGTGATTGTGCCAGTGTGGCTCTACTTTTTGAATCCTCTGTGATGGATGGAAAAGGAGAGAGATGCACGTATCACTTATGACTTATATTTTCTTCATCCTTGGACAAAGATCGTTGTAATGCCAAATGTCTTTGTGTTGAGGTTCACTTGTGACTGACAGTATGAAGGGGTAATCTCAATATGATTCAGAGGTATTTCAGTAACTACATAAATTGCGTGTTTATTACAATGCAAATCTGATTTAAATTCCAGGGGAGGCTATGAATGCTCATGTTTACATCAGATATTCATGGTTTGTTTGTATTATGAACATGAAAACATAAAAAGATATCATACAATCAAAAGAAAGGTATGTGGTTATATTATTTCTTGATAGTAAGACGTAAATCGTCACAAAAGATCATAGTATAATGAGGCATAAAAATATGATAGTATACTAAGGCATTAAAATAGCGAAAAACGTCATAGTATATTGAGGCATAAAATGTCATAGTATAGTAAGGCAGAAATAGTCATAAAAAACGTCAAAGTGCAGTAAGGAAAAAAAAGGCATAAAAACGTCATTATATAATAGGTCAAAAGTGTCATAAAAACATCATAGTATAGTGAGGCATAAAAAGTTATTAAAACGTCATAATATAGTGAGGTAAAAAATAAAAAATCATTAAAATGTCATAGTATACTAAGGCAGAAAATGTCAAAAAACGTCATAGTAAAGGCAAAAAATGTCAAAACACATCATAGTATAGTAAGGCAGAAAAACGTCATAATATATTAAGGCATAAAAAGGTCAAAGAAAGTCATATTATGGTAAGGCTTCAAAACCTCAACAAACGTCATAGTAAGTAAGGCAAAAAATGTAAAAAAACGTCATAGTATGGTAAGGAATAAAACAACATAGTACAGTAAGGCATACAATGTAAAAAAAAACATGATAGTATATTAAGGCATGAAATGTCATAAAAACGTCATAGTATGGTAAGCAATACAACGGCATAGTATAGTTAGGCATAGAAATGCCAAAAATAACATCATAGTACAGTATAGCATAAAACGTCAAAAAATCATAGAAACATCATAGTATGGTAAGGAATGAAACAACATAGTACAGTAAGGCATAAAAATGTTTAAAAAAGGTCATAGTATATTAAGGCATAAAAGGTCATAAAAACTTCATAGTATGGTAAGGCATCAAATGAAATACTATTGTAAGGCATAAAAATGCCAAAAAACGTCATAGTATAGTATGGCATAAAAATGTCAAAAAATGTCATAGTATAGTATGGCATAAAATTTCAAAAAAACATGATAGTATATTAAGGCATAAAAGGTCATAAAAACTTCATAGTATGGTAAGGCATCAAATAAAATAGTATAGTAAGGCATAATAATGCCAAAAAACGTCATAGTATGGTAAGGAATGAAACAACATAGTACAGTATGCCATAAAAATGCCAAAAAACGTCATAGTATAGTATCGCATAAAAGGTCATAAAAACATCATATTATGGTAAGGCATAAAAGGTCCTAAAAACGTTATAGTATGGTAAGGCATCAAATAAAATAGTATTGTAAGGCATAAAAATGCCAAAAAACGTCATAGGATAGTATGGCGTAAAATGTCAAAAAAACATGACTGTATATTAAGGCATAAAAGGTCATAAAAACTTCATAGTATGGTAAGGCATCAAATTAAATAGTATTGTAAGGCATAAAAATGCCAAAATACGTCATAGTATGGTATGGCATAAAAATGTCAAAAAAAACATCATAGTATAGTATGGCATAAAAATGTCAAAAAATGTCATAGTATAGTATGGCATAAAACGCCAAAAAAACATGCTAGTATATTAAGGCATAAAAGGTCATAAAAACGTCATAGTATGGTAAGGAATGAAACAACATAGTACAGTATCCCATAAAAATGTTAAAACAGACGTCATAATATAGTATGCCATAAAATTAAAAAAAAACATCATAGTATATTAAGCCATAAAAGGTCATAAAAACTTCATAGTATGGTAAGGCATCAAATGAAATAGTATTGTAAGGCATAAAAATGCTAAAAAACGTCATAGTATGGTACGGCATAAAAATGTCAAAAAACGTCATAGTATAGTATGGCGTAAAATGTAAAAAAAACATGCTAGTATAGTAAGCCATAAAAGGTCATAAAAACGTCATAGTATGGTAAGGCATCAAATAAAATAGTGTTGTAAGGCATAAAAATGCCAAAAAAAACATCATAGTATAGTATGGCATAAAATGTCAAAAAAAAATCATAGTATATTAAGGAATAAAAGGTCATAAAAACATCATATTATGGTAAGGAATAAAACAACATAGTACAGTAAAGCATAATAATGCCAAAAAACGTCATAGTATAGTAAGGCATAAAAATGCCAAAAAAAATCATAGTATAGTATGGCATAAAACGCCAAAAAAACATGCTAATATATTAAGGCATAAAAGGTCATAAAAACGTCATAGTATGGTAAGGAATGAAACAACATAGTACAGTATGCCATAAAAATGTTAAAAAACACGTCATATTATAGACTTGCATAAAATTTCAAAAAAACATGACTGTATATGAAGGCATAAAAGGTCATAAAAACGTCATAGTATGGTAAGGCATCAAATAAAATACTGTTGTATGGCATAAAAATGTAAAAAAATGTCATAGTATAGTATGGCATAAAATTTCAAAAAAACATGATAGTATATTAAGGCATAAAAGGTCATAAAAACTTCATAGTATGGTAAGGCATCAAATAAAATAGTATAGTAAGGCATAAAAGGTCATAAAAACGTCATAGTATGGTAAGGAATGAAACAACATAGTACAGTATGCCATAAAAATGTTAAAAAAAACGTCATAGTCTAGTATGGCAAAAAATTAAAAAAAAACATCATAGTATATTAAGCCATAAAATGTCATAAAAACGTCATAGTATGGTAAGGCATCAAATGAAATAGTATTGTAAGGCATAAAAATGCTAAAAAAACGTCATAGTATGGTATGGCATAAAAATGTCAAAAAACGTCATACGGTGTAAATGTCAAAAAAACACGACTGTATATTAAGGCATAAAAGGTCATAAAAACGTCATAGTATGGTAAGGAATGAAACAACATAGTACAGTAAGGCATAAAAATGCCAAAAAAACATCATAGTATAGTATGGCATAAAAATGTCAAAAAATGTCATAGTATGGTAAGGAAAATGCCATAAAAATGTTAAAACAAACGTCATAGTATAGTTCATTCATTTTCTACCGCTTATCCTCTAGTAGGGTCGCGGGGGGGCTGGAGCCTATCCCAGCATCTTTTCGGGCGAGAGGCGGGGTACGCCCTGGACAGGTCACCAGTCCATCGCAGGGCAAACACATAGAGACAGACAACCATTCACACTCACAGCCACACCTATGGTCAATCTAGAGTATCCAATTACCCTACTCCCCATTTTGCATGTCTTTGGACTGTGGGAGTACCCGGAGAGAACCCACACTTGCACGGGGAGAACATGCAAACTCAACACAGAAAGATCCCAAGGCCGAGCCGGGACTCGAACCCGGAACCTTCTTGCTGTGAGGCGACAGCGCTAACCACTGCACCACCGTCCAGCCTGTCATAGTATAGTATGGCAAAAAATTTAAAAAAAACATCATAGTATATTAAGCCATAAAAGGTCATAAAAACGTCATAGTATGGTAAGGCATCAAATAAAATAGTGTTGTAAGGCATAAAAATGCCAAAAAAAACATCATAGTATAGTATGGCATAAAATGTCAAAAAAAAATCATAGTATATTAAGGAATAAAAGGTCATAAAAACATCATAGTATGATAAGGAATAAAACAACATAGTACAGTAAGGCATAATAATGCCAAAAAACGTCATAGTATAGTAAGGCATAAAAATGCCAAAAAAACATCATAGTATAGTATGGCATAAAACGCCAAAAAAACATGCTAGTATATTAAGCCATAAAATGTCATAAAAACGTCATAGTATGGTAAGGCATCAAATGAAATAGTATTGTAAGGCATAAAAATGGTAAAAAACGTCATAGTATGGTATGGCATAAAAATGTCAAAAAACGTCATAGTATAGTATGGCGTAAAATGTCAAAAAAACATGAATGTATATTAAGGCATAAAAGGTCATAAAAACATCATAGTATGGTAAGGCATCAAATAAAATAGTGTTGTAAGGCATAAAAATGCCAAAAAAAACGTCATAGTATAGTATGGCGTAAAATGTCAAAAAAACATCATAGTATAGTATGGCATAAAACGCCAAAAAAACATGCTAGTATATTAAGCCATAAAATGTCATAAAAACGTCATAGTATGGTAAGGCATCAAATGAAATAGTATTGTAAG
>NW_019524833.1:546846-548771 GCF_002814215.2 Seriola lalandi dorsalis | reverse complement strand
AAAACGTCATAGTATAGTAAGGCATAAAATGTCATAATATAGTAAGGTATAAAAATGTCAAAAAAACGTCAGTAAGGCAAAAAAACGTCAAAAAAACGTCATAGTATAGTAAGGCATAAAATGTCATAATATAGTAAGGTATAAAAATGTCAAAAAAACGTCATAGTATAGTAAGGCAAAAAAACGTCATAGTATAGTAAGGCAAAAAAAAAAGACAAAGAAACGTCATAGTATAGTAAGGCATAAAACGTCATAGTATAGTAAGGCATAAAATGTCATAGTATAGTAAGGCAAAAAAAACGTCAAAAAAACGTCATAGTATAGTAAGGCATAAAATGTCATAATATAGTAAGGTATAAAAATGTCAAAAAAACGTCATAGTATAGTAAGGCAAAAAAACGTCAAAAAAACGTCATAGTACAGTAAGGCATGAAAACGTCATAAAACGTCATAGT
This sequence comes from Seriola lalandi dorsalis, assembly GCF_002814215.2. Lineage (NCBI taxonomy): Eukaryota > Metazoa > Chordata > Actinopteri > Carangiformes > Carangidae > Seriola > Seriola lalandi. The sequence continues at coordinate 548,316 of NW_019524833.1, read as the reverse complement.
CTAGTAAGGCATAAAATGTCATGATATAGTAAGGTATAAAAATGTCAAAAAAACGTCATAGTATAGTAAGGCAAAAAAAACGTCAAAAAAACGTCATAGTATAGTAAGGCATAAAATGTCATAATATAGTAAGGTATAAAAATGTCAAAAAAACGTCATAGTATAGTAAGGCAAAAAAAACGTAAAAAAAACGTCATAGTACAGTAAGGCATGAAAACGTCATAAAACGTCATAGTATAGTAAGGCATAAAACGTCATAGTATAGTAAGGCATAAAATGTCATAATATAGTAAGGTATAAAAATGTCAAAAAAACGTCATAGTATAGTAAGGCAAAAAAAACGTAAAAAAAACGTCATAGTACAGTAAGGCATGAAAACGTCATAAAACGTCATAGTATAGTAAGGCATAAAATGTCATAATATAGTAAGGTATAAAAATGTCAAAAAAACGTCATAGTATAGTAAGGCATAAAACGTCATAATATAAAACGTCAAAAAAACGTCATAGTACAGTAAGGCATGAAAACGTCATAAAACGTCATAGTATAGTAAGGCAAAAAAAAAGACAAAAAAACGTCATAGTATAGTAAGGCATAAAATGTCATAATATATTAAGGCAAAAAAAACGTCAAAAAAACGTCATAGTATAGTAAGGCAAAAAAACGTCAAAAAAATGTCATAATATAGTAAGGTATAAAAATGTCAAAAAAACGTCATAGTATAGTAAGGCATAAAACGTCATAGTATAGTAAGGCATAAAATGTCATAATATAGTAAGGTATAAAAATGTCAAAAAAACGTCATAGTATAGTAAGGCAAAACAAAAAGACAAAGAAACGTCATAATATAGTAAGGCATGAAAACAGCATAAAACGTCATAGTATAGTAAGGAAAAAAATATTATAAAAAATCATGATATAGTAAGGCATGAAAACGTCAAAAAACATCATAGTATAGTAAGGTATGATAATGGAAAAAAAACGTCATAGTATAGTAAGGCATAAAACGTCATAATATAGTAAGGCAAAAAAAACGTCAAAAAAACGTCATAGTATAGTAAGGCATAAAATGTCATAATATAGCAAGGTATAAAAATGTCAAAAAAACATCATAGTATAGTAAGGCATAAAACGTCATAGTATATTAAGGCAAAAAAACGTCAAAAAAACGTCATAGTATAGTAAGGCAAAAAAAAAGAGACAAAGAAACGTCATAGTATAGTAAAGCATAAAACGTGATAGTATAGTAAGGCAAAAAAAAACGTCAAAAAAACGTCATAGTATAGTAAGGCATAAAATGTCGTAATATAGTAAGGTATAAAAATGTCCCAAAAACATCATAGTATAGTAATGCATGAAAACGTCATAAAACATCATAGTATAGTAAGGCAAAAAATTTTTAAAAAATCATAGTATAGTAAGGCATAAAATTTCATAATATAGTAAAGCATAAAAATGTCAAAAAATGTC
>NW_019524833.1:539315-543449 GCF_002814215.2 Seriola lalandi dorsalis | reverse complement strand
GGCATAAAACGTCATAGTATAGTAAGGTATAAAAATGTCAAAAGACGTCATAGTATAGTAAGGCAAAAAAAAAGACAAAGAAACGTCATAGTATAGTAAGGCATGAAAATGTCAAAAAACATCATAGTATAGTAAGGCATGAAAACATCATAAAACGTCATAGTATAGTATGGCAAAAAAAAGTCAAAAAAACATCATAGTATAGTAAGGCATGAAAATGGAAAAAAAATGTCATAGTACAATAAGGCATAAAATGTCGTGATATAGTAAGGCAAAAAAAAAGTCAAAAAAACGTCATAGTAAAGTAAGGCATAAAAATGTCAAGAAATGTCATAGTATAGTAAGGCATAAAATGTCATAATATATTAAGGTATAAAAATGTCCCAAAAACATCATAGTAAAGTAAGGCATAAAATGTCATAATATAGTAAGGTATAAAAATGTCAAAAAACGTCATAGTATAGTAAGGCATAAAATGTCATAATATAGTAAGGTATAAAAATGTCCCAAAAACATCATAGTATAGTAAGGTATGAAAATGGAAAAAAAAAGTCATAGTATAGTAAGGCATAAAATGTCATAATATAGTAAGGTATAAAAATGTCCCAAAAACATCATAGTATAGTAATGCATGAAAACGTCATAAAACGTCATAGTATAGTAAGGCAAAAAATTTTTTTAAAAATCATAGTATAGTAAGGTAAAAAATGTCATGATATAGTAAGGCATGAAAACGTCAAAAAACATCATAGTATAGTAAGGTATGAAAATGGAAAAAAAAAGTCATAGTATAGTAACGCATAAAATGTCGTAATATACTAAGGTATGAAAATGTCCCAAAAACATCATAGTATAGTAAGGCATAAAACGTCATAGTATAGTAAGGTATAAAAATGTCAAAAAACGTCATAGTATAGTAAGGCAAAAAAAAGACAAAGAAACGTCATAGTATAGTAAGGCATGAAAATGTCAAAAAACATCATAGTATAGTAAGGAAAAAAAAGTTTTAAAAAATCATAGTATAGTAAGGCAAAAAATGTCATAATAAGTCATAGTATAGTAAGGCATAAAACGTCATAGTATAGTATGGCAAAAATTAAATCAGTACGCCAAGTACTGATTTCATGGCAAAAGTGAATATTAATTTCAGATTTATTTTTAGAGACAATGATGACAGAAAGAAGACAGACTATCTGAGTGCAGTTCTAACTGGAAGTAGAGAACATACCTCCACAAAGGCCAAACAATCCCACACATATCTGACGTTCAGATTATATAATACAGTCATACGTCTCAACACCTTTAATATGTTTGATTTTTACATCAATATTGAGAAATTGAAGAATATAAAAAAATAGGCCTATCTCACAATGCTTAGGAAAGTTTAGAAAATTTCTGTAACTGCCCTTTTAACTGGATCAGCACCAAAATTTGAAGAGTTCTTCCCTGGTCCATGACGCATCCGTTCACCAAATTTGGTGCAAAATATTTCAGTACTTTTTGTGAAATTCTGTAGTGTTAAAAAACCTAACTGGCGGAGGCAACAAATACTGCTATTCAGGTCTGTGTGTTTACACATACTGCATGCTATATGCTCGTTTAAGTGTGTTGTTAGCTCTAGCCTTAATGAACGTGATAAATGGGAGGCCAGTTGGTTTTAATGGGCAGTTGGGCCAACTGTACCAAGTCCTCCTTACTTACATCATCCGGCAAACAGTCACATTGATCAAGTGAACAGCAGAACAATGGGTAATACCCCACTGGAACCACTTCTGTGGTTCAGTTGCCACCTTCGCTGACATGGTCGGACATGATGGATCGGCGGGACACAGGAAGCTGCGTGAGTGAATTCATTGATCTCACAAATAAGTTCATTGTTAAAAAAGAAGGAGAGAGAGAGAGAGAGAGGAGAGGAGAGGAGAGGAGAGGAGAGGAGAGGAGAGGAGAGGCTCGACTTGGTTTCACTGTTCTGTACTGGGTTTGGTTTTAAAAGCGGACCGCCAAATGTAAAGCAGAATGTATCAGATGACTGTGTAGTATTTACTGATGGTAAATGTAAATGATGACATGTGTCCTTGGCTGAGAGAGAGACAGCTGCGTTTGTCATACTGTGCCAGTGCAAGGGGGTAGATGCCACTTTGTCTCTGTCGTCATGCTGCTGACTGTTGTGGTCTCCTTTTTTTAATATGTTCAATTCCTCGCAGATGTGGTGTTCACTTTTAAGGCATATTCCCTATCATGGCCATTAAATCCATGTAATGGCGCCAAGATGTTCCCAGAGACAAGAAGCGTATAAAAGAAAGAGGAATATACTCCAGAGGAACACATTAAAACCAAAAGAAAACTTTAAATATGCATTTTGAAAAAAAAAAAAAACCACATGCTGCGAGGAATATGCAGCAACATGAAGCTGTTAAAGTTTTTAAAACTGCTTCCTCTAAAGAAACCTCAGCGCTGTAACAAATAGCTTGTGGGAATACAAAGACATGGGAAGCAGAGCCGAAAGAAAGACGTGATCATTTAATCAGATATGTGCAAGATACACTTTGAAAGAACATAGTAGTTGGAGCAATTCTTCTGTTTTTAACAAGCCTCTCTTTTGCACAGTTGGTAATGGGGAACGTCTGGATGCATTCGCAGGGTTCCTCTCTTTTCATTGCATTCCTGCTGAGACAATTTTGCACAGCCTATAGCAAACAGACCATATATTTTTCAAACAGACAGGCTCATAAAAAGACAAAAAAAAAGGCACCTCCTAATCCACACTTTAATGAGAGGAAACGGAAGTAATGACATCCAGGGAGTAATCTCTCTTCTTTCTGCTCCGCCAATTGACACCAATAACCCGTGGCCGGCTTAATGCCCCGGGTTGTGACACACTGTGTAATAGCAAATGAAAACTTCTCCTCGGGATTTTCTCCCACAGGCAAATATTAAGAATGATGACACTTTAACAAAAGCTGGATCAGAGCGCTCAACTTTGTCATCGTGAGTGAATCCTATTACGCGGCGGCATAATGGGCGTCTGTGAAAGCAGAAAGAGAATGAGTATCACAAGGCATCTTTCTGCGCCGGAGAACAAAGCTTATTTGAAGGCGTCTCGCCATCTGAGCCGCCCCTTTGTGTCAGCATGCGAGCCGCAATTGTTTTCTCCTCGGCGAGTAAATGCCCGGCTTAATGTGGTTCTGCAGCTCGGGAGGAATGATACCTTCACTTCAGTCCAAACATGATCATGATTTACATTCATCTCAGCTGTTTTCACCAACACACAAGATTACATTTGCGCTAAATGACTCTACAGAGATCACGACTTTTCTACAGTTTTATTGTGTCATTCCACATGCGGTAAAATTACTCTCCCATGTTACAAACAAGTTCTGGATTGCATTCACAGGAGCTTGGAGAACATCTTGATGGGATGAAGATGCTACTTTGGCTTCGAACAATGGGAGGCTGTTTCAGTTTATCCCCCAACCAAATACCTAGATAGCTGACAATATGGGCAATAAACACTTGAGGAATGGGCAGCTTGCCATCCCCCTGTTTGTAGCATCAAAAGACCGCAGAGAATTGCTTTTTGTCATGAAGCCATTTAGAAGAACAGAGACGACACATATGATATTTGTCGTGGATTCATTCGCTTTGAAACATGCATGTAAAAAACGGAAAGATTGACAGTTTCTGACAGACATCTCTGGGGTTTCACATTTCCACTAAAAAAAAAAAAGATTGTAAAAGGTGGAGAGGAAGAAAAAAAAACAGCCAAAAAAAAAAGGTCAGAGGAAAACTGCTGAATGAAACAATGAAGCTGGTGTTTCAGAATCATCTGTATCTTATCATTGGAAAAAAAAAAAAAAAAAAAAAAAATCCCCTAAACAGAAAAACGTGGAGAGTCAGAGAGTTTTCCTTCAAAGAGCCTCCGGAGCGGCTGTTGTCTTTAAGGAGGGAGGGAGATTGCTTTCAGCAGCCGCAGCCCGGGACTGGTTCTCATCATTCTGACAATAAAAAACTCAAGGAGTTAAAACAAAGCAACGTTTCATGAAAAAAAAGAAAAAAAGAAAGAAGGAGGGGGTTTGGAGATTTCCGCTGGTCTGTGCTGAACTGTCACCCCCCCCCCCCCCCCCCCCCTTCCCC
>NW_019524833.1:533968-539295 GCF_002814215.2 Seriola lalandi dorsalis | reverse complement strand
CCTCCCTCCTCTTCCAGTCCAATCCAACATCCAGAGAAAAGCAAAGTGGTGATTTTAAGGAGGGCTTTAGTGAAGCTTTTTTTTGGGGGGGGCTTAATTCCTCTCTGGCACCCTGGGGCTGAAGGAAGAAGGGACCAAAGGGCTTGAAATGGTTCAAAGATGAATGAGTGATTGTGCTTTAAATTCCCAGAGGTTTGTTTTTGTAGTGTCAGGATTTTATTGCAGCGTTTTGTTGCTTTTTTTTTTTTTTTTTAACAAGTTAAATATGAGGACACAAAGATCCGACACAGAGAGCTGAATGAAAGTGTGCCAAGTAGAAAGTGAGTTCGGTCCAGATCAGTAAAATGATCAGTAAACAATACCAGGCACTTACTGTTGCTTTTGTGTGAACATAAAGAGCAGGCGAGGATGTGAGAAATTACTGTTCAGAACATTTGTGTCCGTTAAAGCAAAGAAATCCAAGATACTCTGTATTAAAGAAGAGTTTTACATGTGCAATGAGGAAAGACGGGCAGTGCATGCTTTAATCAACAAGGCTGAAAGATTATTAACTCTATTGTATTTATATATTTACACACTAATCTGTACAATTTTTACATTTTCCTACTGATAAATGCATTAGAAAAGAGTCATAAGAAAATACACCGGGGGGTGATTGTCCTGTCACACGTCGGCGCTCGAAGAGACCTGCGATAACCTGGGGTCAGAGTCGATCTCGAAGCGGTAGTGGTAGCCCTCCCACACCTCCCTGCAGGCGTCCCGCATGTCGTAGATCCGCTTCTTGATGCCCTTGCGATTGAGATAAAGTACAAATAGGAAGATGAGGCCTATGAAGCCCAGGACGACACCCAAGAAGACGTAAGAGGTCTGCAGAGCAAGGTCTGCCCCCGCATCCCTCTGGTGGCATCCCAGAGTCAAGGTGCCCACAGCGAGCAGGGATGTGTTCCTCATGCTGGCCGGGAAGGCGCACACGAGGCCGTCGGCGTTGCTGATGCGTTCCTGTGATCTGTTGAGCCACAGAGCAAAAGGTTCAATTCCACACGTGCAGGTGAACGGGTTCTCCCCCAGCAGAAGGTCAGCTGTGGGCAGGGAGTCCAGCTCTCGCAGACCTTCCTCGGGCAACGACTTGAGGGCGTTGAGCGTGAGGTCGAGCTCCTCCAGTTGCTCCAACCCCGAGAAGGTGGAGTTGTGGATGGCCACCAGGGAGTTGTTGGAGAGCTGGAGCCGTCGCAGGCTGGTCAGGTGGGAGAAGATGCGCGAGGGCAAATAGATGAGGCCGTTGTCGGACAGGTCCAGTCCCCGCAGGTTCCCCAGGGAGCTCCAGCGGAAAGACGTGGCCAAGTCCATCACCGACGAGTGGTTGTAGAGGGCTCGGCTCAGGTTGAGCTCCCGCAGGGACTGGTTCAGGACGGTGAAGGCCTCGGGGTGAATGACTGCCAGCTGGTTGTTGCTCAGATCCAGAGAGCGGAGGCTGCGGAGTCCGGCAAACGTGTGGGATTCCACCTCGGAAATTCTGGATTTGAGGACAGCCAAGAGATGGCAAGAAAGTTTAAAGACTTCTGCAACTGCAACTACTCAGAATATTACATACTGTCACTATGATGCATCCCATAAATCAAGAGTCATATAACCAAAACCTTGACATAAGTTTACCTTCAGAACAAAAATAGTTGAGACAAACTGTGGAGACATTATCTTAAAGGCTTGAACTCCCCATGATATGTTTGCTTTGCATGACAACAATGACAAAACGGTGCAGGAGAGTCTTACCTGTTATTACTCAGGGACAAGTTGGTCACGTTATCCAGACCTCTGAAGGACTCCGGGCCGATGCGTCTGATCTGGTTCCCGGTGACAAACAGATTCCGGGTGTATCCGGGGATCCCGGTCGGGATACTCCGCAGGTCTTTGGAGACGCACTTCACGGTGTGAGCCGCCTCCGAGCACTCGCAGCGCGGAGGGCACGACGCGTGAACGCAGCGAAGGAGCGCGCAGAAAACAATGCACCGCGCTAAATCCAGCATGTTGGAAAGTGTCGGAGCAGCAGCAGCAAGCAGTGAGGAAAACGAAACACACAGGAAAATATAAATGTAAAAAAAAAAAGGGGGGGTAAATGAAACGATCAGCTCCTCCGACACGTCATTATCATCCGTTGTCCCGGCCGGGAATATTGCTGCTGCTGCTGCTGCTGCTTCAACTTTGCATCCGTGCAGAAAGTGTGGCCGGGAGGCAGGCTCTGATTTCCATGAGAACAGAGGCGGAGGGGTCGTGCTGATCACAGGGGGTGCTTGATCCTTCGCCGTGGCAAAGCGGGGCGTCGCTACTTCTCCAACAATGAAGTTAAAAGGACCATCGACTATAGAGCGATGATCTGCGGGGAGGGGCTTCTCTCTCCCCTCTCTCCCCTCTCTCCCCTCTCCCTGCACCCCTCCACCCGGTCCCGATCCGCGAGCTCTTTCCTCTCGGCTTCGAGTGGAGACTGTAGTGGCACGAGGAGGAGCAAGTGGACCGGCTCTCTCAGCTCTCACTCTCCTCATTATGTGTCATATATAAACACACCTGAGCCCCAGTTTATGATGCTGTTGCAGATGAAAATCAAAAAAAGGGGCAAGAATTCAGTGTTTTCTGCAAAAAAAAGATGTTTATTATCCATGTTTATTATCATAATTCAGATTTTAAAATGTTTCCATGTAAATTGTTATTTAAGGCAATGGCTGCCACAGTTTCACTACTAGTGTTTGGAGAATCTGACGTCCTAGACCTAGGTCATTCCCATCCACCCAGGTGGTATGGTAAAGATGGGGGAGGGGTGTTGTTGGGGGGGTGTGGGGGTGCAGACTGCAGACCCTTTGATCCCCCCCCTGTTCTTGAATACCACGATGCTCTTCGGGGATAATGGCCTCTGAGTGGGACTCGGTAGTGGAGTATCAAAGCTGTGAAGGCTTTTCCTTCCTTAATGTTTATTCTGACAGATGATAATGATTATTACAGGAATCACTTCAGAGTGTGTTTATAGAAACTCGCGGAGGAGGAGGGGACTTTGCCTTTCATGGCTCACAGAGCCTTGAAATCCTAACATCATCCCTCCTGCTGACAGGCTGATGAAACACAGTCGTCATAATTCAAGGACGGAAATTCAATTTAAAAGAAAAAAGAAAATGAGAGAGAGAAAAAAACTCCCACAAATTTTCTACAATAATAGACATCTTTATTGGTATTATAGCTGTAAGTCATAAACACATTCAGAGTTCACACAGTCACTTGCAGGAGTCTTAAAATTCCCCAGCGGGCCATATGATCTGCAGCATAAAAGATATTTTTGGGGGGATTAGAGAAACAAAAGAGGGTTTGGAAAATTGCAGACTGGTATAAGTATTGATAGTGGCACTAATAATAGCATCCCAACTGTCTTTTGTCAACGGTCTGAATCGCTGGGACCACAGGTCTCCACATTCCTGGACCTGGCTCTTGGATACAACAAGGCACCGAAGCAGGCCACGTCGAAAACCCATTGAAATTGGTTTCTCCGCTGAATTTTGCATTCTCGCACATGCACGCCGATAAAAAAGGACCGGTGTATTATTTATCTATATCTCTCGTCCTAAAGTATACATAGGCCTATATATTTCTGTCAGAAGCGGTGAAATGACAATGTCCATCAGGTGACCCCTCAAAGGGCTTTTCATTCTCAGCTCGACGTGTGATGAATGAGCCGATTCACTGAGGAACAAGTGACGTATTCAAGGACACAGTTTGGCTCCCGTTTTTTTCCTGACACTTAGCTCAATCACAGAGAAACCAAAGGACGTTTTTCACTTTTTCTGTTTGTTTTCTACGAGTGAAAGTTTGGACAGAGATGTGAAACGTCACTGTAGTTTAGGCTTAACGAGAGTATTTCCAGATTTCTTTTTCTTGAAACACGTGCTACTTTTAGTAACATCGCTCTCAATGCAAGGCTACCGGTCGGCTCACTTGTATCTCAAGTCCAAAAATAAAATTTTCCAATAACTTAAAACAGAAATATTTGAGACTCGACACTTCTGAACACTAGTTACTAGTGACACAGCTTTAAAATATTCCCAAAACAATGTGTTTTTACATTGACTATTTCCACTTTTCAAGTTGAGGTCAGGTTCTCCATTTCTTTCCTTGTTTTAATGCTTTGAGAAAATGACTCTGCAGCTCTCGTCTTCCACAATCTAAAGCTACGCACAGACGCAGGCTATTGCATCGAATCAACATTAACTCAAGCCTGTTACAGTCTAATTTATTATTCATTCTTGCAAGGTTTTACCAGCAAATCGCATAAAAGTTGAAAGAGATTAAGATAAAGATATGGAGTAATAAATATAGAACTCAATCAGTAGGCGGGTGCCTGCAATGAAACGCAGGTGATTATTAAGCCACAGAATGAGTCGAACAGTCTTTCTCAAACTCTCATATATTCTTGCATGCATGCAACACGCACATGCTGGCATGCAATCACATGCTCTCTCCAATCGTGTGCATCACAAAGACGCACGCACGCACACACACACACACACAAACACACACACACGCACACACAAACTCGCTGCAGAGCAGAGATGATATGCAGAAACTAAAATGACGCTGTAAATTATTCAAAGGATAAATCCGTAGTGAGCGATCAAGTTTGCAAAGTATATAAAGAGCACCTGGTGTACAGTATAATGTGTGTTCAAATATTTACGGGCAACATGGGTGAAAGACGCACAAGAGGCCGGAGAACATCTGCTTCCAACTGAAGCTCAATGAGGAGAGCACAGTGTAGAAAACTGGCACTGTGTTAGCCCTAGCTAGCATCAAACCCTCACTACAGAGAACACACGTGATTTGGGTCGAGACACTCACACACTATAAATGATCTACTTTGGATTAATGCAGGATGTTGGCCGGTACGTGTCAAAAGCTTTGTGAGACAGCGCTGACATTTCACAGTGACCTTCGAATCTGATCTGCAGAGGTGGAAAACAGCAGGAGCGACGCTGATCAGGCGCTACAGGGTGTTGGTGTTGGTGTTGGTGGTGGTGGGGGGGGCTGGGGATATTCAGCAGGGGTTGGCGAGAGCGTGAAAAACCTGAGGATCCTGGCTACCTGCTGCTTCTGGCAGCACCGCGGACAAAGAAGAGGGCCCGACACTTTTTTCTGTTTGATTGCAAACAATGAGGGGATTTGAATCTACTCAACGAAAGCCATGGCAACGGATTTTCGAGTGCCAACCATCATGTGGAATTAACGTTTTTTTTTTTTTTTTTTTTTTTTAACCCAAAAAACAACTGAAAATATAACACATAAAGGATCTGAGA
>NW_019524833.1:429857-533948 GCF_002814215.2 Seriola lalandi dorsalis | reverse complement strand
TTTTTTTTTTAACGCATCAAAAAACAACTGAAAATATAACACATAGAGAGAGAGAGAGAGAGAGAGAGAGAGAGAGAGAGAGAGAGAGAGAGAGAGGTCGTTTTTAGGCACTGGCACTTGCTTCTTCCCTTAAGACTCACAATTAGTGATGAAAAACAAAACGAGTACACCAGGTGTCATAACTCTGACATCAACGTAACTTTGGGCTGTTCCACCGAAGAGCAAGTTCCATATTCAAGGACACAGTTTGAGTTGGTCTCGCGTTTTCTCCTACATTTGGCACGAGTACAGAAAAAACCAAAAGGAGCTGCTTTTGCTGTTCTCTCGGTTTCTCTCTCAGGTATTTCCCACAGCCACATTCACTGAGGTTGCTACAATCATTGCTCTGATGATCTGTAGTTAAAGGTATGAAAACACCGATCGATCGTAAACCTACTGAAGTAGTACCATGAGGTGGTCACGTGTGATGCACTCTCTGAGAAAATATTTCTTTTTTTTTTGTTTTTTTTTGTTGTTCTTTTTTTTTTTAGAAGACGCAGACTTTCTGATATCCTCCGGAGTTAGTCTGAATACGAGTAAGAAAATGCACAAAAATACAAACTGCTCCGGCATATTTACGGCGCAGTGCCGTAGAAGAGCTACATTAGATCAAGCATGAAATGCGATAAATTCCCTAGAAAGGCATCTAATTGATTTAACATGTTTGTGCTCCCTGGTAAAAACATGGCATCCTTGGAAGCACTGAATCATGGGATTGCGCTCCCAAATCCGTTACAAAGTAAGACCATCAAAATCTGAAAAGCAAGGCAATGGATGTGTTTCCTGCTACACTGTGCAGGTGGCGGTGGCTGAAACCTGCCGTCAGGCTTCCAGCAATCATAATCCATTAAGTGTGTTTGTATGGTCCTGGTAGTTGTTGTCGTTGTCGTTGTTGTTGTCGTTGTTGTTGTTGTTGTTGTTGTTGTTGTGGTGGTGGGGGGGTGTTCAGTCAATTTCTCTCAAAATAACTGAATTTAAACTTCCAGCTTCGCCCGCTGGAGTAATGCCAGTGACGGGCCGCCTGCTCTCCACAAACGGCGCCTGCCAGCGTTGGTACACGTGTGTTGGACAGTCCTGCTCAACGCTCTCTGCGTGAGGCGAGAAGTCTCTTATCTCCTCGGTTACTTTCGCTCGACACCGTGTGATGCCCCCCGCCCTTTTTTTTTTTCTTTTTTTTTTTTGTTTGTTTTTGTTTAGTTTTTTCCCTGTTTAAAAAGGTCAAACCCCGACATCCGACCTGCAGGGGTTCCACTGTGTCCTTAACCTGCCTCCCAGGTCACCGGAGGTTGAGGGCCAGGGCCACTGTGAGGATGACGCCCATCAGCATCAGGAAAGGCAGCCACGTCTTCAGGAAGCCTGCGCAGCTGGATCAGGTGAGGAAGACAGAGGGGTGAGGAAACGTGACCAAAAACAAACAAACAAACAAACAAACAAACAAACAGAAGACTCATCTAATTTTTGTAAAACACCCCCCCTCCTCCACACGTCATCAAAAACTGGCTGTAACCATGACAACGTGTTTTCACATTACTATCCACTGGCCCCCCGCTGAGACGCTGGGGAATCAGACATGAAATGATTTGTACGATGCAACAGAAACTGTGCATGTACGTAGTTTTACGTTAATCAAAAGCCTGAAGGTTTACGGTACAGATGCTCGATTAGTTAATAACAAGGTGTGTCTACATGTCGCTCCGCTTCTCTTTGGTCTGTAAAAACCTGCGTCCGAATTCTCGTCTGAAACCCTGTTTGTGGAGTTGGTTTCATAACTGCAGTTTACAGGAGCATTCAACATGCACGCAACACTCTCCAGAGGCCCTCTGGGATATGTAGTTCATTCCTGTGGCCGTAAAGAGCCTTCGACAGGAACGTCCTATATACTGTTAATACTTGGAAGAATCAGGGCTCTCTCCCTCTCTCTCTCCCTCTTTCTCTCCCCCCCCCCTCTCTCTAGCCCCTGGGATCTCAGTGAGAAACCTCATTCACAAGCTTTAGCCCTGTTTCATATCGCTGCACTGGCGAGAGCAGCTGGAGTTCATAGGGCTGCTGCTAAAAGCGGCTTTTAAAAAGGTGGACAACATTCAGATATTTTTGGACTGAGGATGACAATGAGAGCTTAATTTGTTTTTCTCACAACAAGTTCTACAACACATTTTTGGATACTTCCTGGTGTCGCTCTGTCAGGCCTGCAATCTTTTACCTCTTGCTTGTTTCAGGGGCTTCAGTACGTGAGACACCTCATTAGCTGGACTGAGGTCATGTGACCTGATCAGGCGAAGCAAGAACATTTTACACATTTTACAGTCCAGCCATAAAAACTAACTGGTCGACTGTTTGTGTGTTTAGTATGATTGTAAAGCTGCCACTGTCGACGAGATCAGCCTCAAACACACTTAAAAAGTTCATGCTCAACTCTCATAGTTATCTGTTTTTATTTCATTTCAGTCATAACACCGGACTGGACCGGACTGGACTGGACTGGACTGGACTGGACTGGACCGGACTGGACTGTGCAGCATCCAGACTTGCCTGTGATTTTGTTACTGTATGTAAAAAAATAAATCAATTTAAAGCGAGTCCTCTCTATGATTCGGTTGAGGCAAGTCTGTTTTCATTTAATGTCTGACACACAGGCTTCGCAGTGAAAGCAGCAACAGCTTCAGTCCTCCATCTGTGTCTACGCAGGGTGCGTTCAGGCTCAGTATTGAGTGTAGGTCAACAGCATTTTGACGGTTACTTTAGCTGCATGTGTAAAATGGGAGAAAATAAACTCAAGGCTTTAAAATATGCCTTAAAAGCCACTGGGATATGATAAAACTATTGATAAAAATTAAAGCTCATCTGTTCTACCAGACACACGAGACACAAACAATTAAAAAAGGAGACTGAAACCTTCATGTAGACGAGCCTGGATTCACCCAACGACTCAGCCACCTTCACTGTAGTTGGACCGTTAATGTACTGTATGTCTGCGTTTACCCCTTCTTACCTGACATGCTTTCCATGGATCAGAGCGAGGAGGCAGAGGTTGACCATGTTCCATGAGGTGCTGTTTTCGTATCGCATCAGATTCAGAGCCATGGCTACATGTGAGTGACAGTTGTCACAGCAGAGGTTGTGCTTCGGGAGAAAAAAAGCAAGAGTACAAGTTACAACTCCGTCTGTTTGGTTTTATAAAGCGAATAACGGACACGTAAACAAATCTACTCATTACCATCCTGTGCTTGTACTCCTCTGAAGCGTCGTGCACCGCTGTGTCCCAGGCGTTGGAGCCGCTGGCGTAGACTTTGCTAACGTCGAGCATCCAGTATCTACAGTCAAAGAGAAAAAGTAACTGCGCTGTTGTATGTTGTATGTTCACTAAAAATAAATCAGTCACAACACGACATCCCAAAGATGTTCATTTACTTACTTTGTTGGTCTCCCAAAAGCCATGTTGTCTTCCTGCAGAAAGAGAAAATGTTTATTTCTTTCTCTCATTTCAAAACAGTTCATGTGATCCCTGCTCACGTTTAATCCGTCTGAGCTCAATTTACATTCCTTTGTTTATACAACACAAATGTATGATTCAGTTTTCTGCTCAGTGCAGCCGGACGCAACCACCAGCTCCAAACTTTTTCAGTCGGATTTTCAAAAACAACCTGTTACTCACGACGTGATAAACAGTCACATGAGCTCTGACGCATTTCGTGGCAATTTAGATGGTTTAGCATTAAGGATTTAGGAAATGCGCCTCACATCCTGTTTGTCTGTGTTCACCATCAACTTTGTGTGAAGAGGCCGAATGAGTCTAAATGAAGCTGTGAGGCTCCAGGTTTAAGCACCTCTATGTGGATTAAAGGAGCTTTTCAAACAAAGTAGTTTGGATTTGTGCCTTAGTCATGTGTCGAATCCAAAATATTTAAGATAATTTTATAGCATTAATTTTAAAGGATTTTTACGGGAGAAACTTAAGAACTTGTTACTGGCAGGTTGACCTGAAGATGGCTCTATAAAGCATCTCAGTGTCGTCTGTCGTTTCTTCGTCGTGCATCTCATTTGGTTCTTGCAAATCAGAGAATTACAACCACCCACCCAAATCAAATCAGATATTCTGAGTGGTGATTTGATCTTATCTGATTGTGATCTGTTAACACCACCCTGCAAGGCCTTGCAGTGGCCAATCAAATTCATGCAAGTGCACCTTCATGGTGGGGTTCATTTCTAACATGGATGTGTATTTCTGATGTTTATCTTGTGATCGCCACAACAAAAAAATAAAACAGCTGCTGCCATGATAACTTCGAGTCGGAAAAGTGCTTCCTGTCCAGCGTTTTAGTGTCTGTGAAGTCTTCGGTCTCATCGACTTATTACTCAAACTGTGCAGTGTGCGTCCAGTGTTTATGAGATGGATGATTCAACTATATTTGGTCGCGTTGGTTGCGAGACACAAACAAATGTGTGTTGTGTCACATTTTGGGCAAAAAATGTGAAACAAACTGAAAAAATACAAATGGAGAGTGAAGAAGTGATCTAAGCAGCAGGAGTGGTTTGAGAAACTTCTTTTGACATTTGGAAAAGTTTGTCCTGCTGTAAAACGCAGTTACCACCGCAATCTATTGTAAGCGACTGTAACTGCCCTCCTCTAAGGAGCGAGTTACAAACTCTGCGGTGAGTGTTTGATACTACAAAAGCTCATCCACATGAGGTACGTTTACATGTCGACTTTTCTCCAGTTGTGGGAACATTCAAGTGGTTTCCTTCTTTCAACAATTGAGGTCCCGCGTCGGTCTGTCAATCCACACATGCGCTTTTCCAAATCCATACTCCATATTGCAGTTGGTGGCCATAATGCACTACAACGTTATTTGCCTATTACTAACAAAAAAAAAAGTAGAAGAAGAGCAAAAATAGAAGGTAAAAAGACGAGAACAGGAGAATAGGGACAGGAGTGTGATGCCATTTGGCTGTTTTTGTATTGTTTTAAAGAGGAATTATACAGAAGGTGTGAATTGACCGTGACTTCTCATCCACTGAGTAGAGCCACTGCACTGCGCTTCATTTTGCAACCAATATTTCCTCAAAAATCAACTTATGTAAAACCACGGTCATAACTCACAGAGACGAAGTAAGGCCCAGCAAAGTCCCGGATGACTCCAGTGGAAGTGCAGATTCCCATGTGACCAATGAATGGAAGCAGCCATCTGAATGGAAAAAAAACCCAAAACATGCAGAGTTAACATTAGCACATTAAACAAGCAT
Organism: Seriola lalandi dorsalis; assembly: GCF_002814215.2. Classification (NCBI taxonomy): domain Eukaryota; kingdom Metazoa; phylum Chordata; class Actinopteri; order Carangiformes; family Carangidae; genus Seriola; species Seriola lalandi. The sequence goes on along the minus strand of NW_019524833.1, from coordinate 528,668 downwards.
TTTTGTGAAGTACCACAAAAAGATGAACCACATGTAAAAATCTCTGGCCAAGTCTCTATCACTCTTTAACCTTATTTTCAGATTCAGGTTAAGACTGAAATAAATGTGTAACATAAAAGCGTGAAAGGACAGAGGGAGTAACACTCAATTCTCATTTACAAAACATCCTCTCGTGTGGTTTATGAATTCAAATTGGTAACGTCCACACAACAGGTAACGTCCACACAACAGTTCTAACACACTCATGTTCTGCAACACATGGAGTCCAACGACCCCCCCCCCTAATCAGGTCATTTAACAGGGACATTATAGAAATGCTGTCTTGAGTCTTGATGTTGCTGTATTGGTGCTGACTGAGGCGCTGCAGGAGGATAAATAGGAAGCAGGAAGCAGGAGCAACACACACACACACACACACACACACACACACACACACACACACACACACTATAAGAACCACTGTTCTGTGATAATCTAATTAAAAAAAATAACAGTATGATTTTGGGACCTTAGCTTGTGTATATGTGTATGTGTGTATGTTTACAACACTTGGATTACAACAATAACAGTATCTTAGTAATACTATGGTAAGAACATTATAACTTTGTAACACTAATAATTTACTCTTTAAACATTAAAAAGCAGAGCCTACAACTTTGAAGTGTGTAAAACCCGTTTTGAGTTGTTTCTTTAGACATTTGTTGTTTACTTTTATGTTCATTTGCTTTCTGATTTTATGTCTAGTTGTGCACTGAAATACATTTGTTTTTCAAATTAAACTCAATAAAACTTAAAACGCTATTAATCCGTTTTCATCACTCTGACTCTTATTAACAGCAAGGACGCTTTAATATAACGTGTTATTCGAAGGAAATCAGCAACAGGATGGTATTGTACGTGTGCTAGCTAGCTAAGCTAGTGGAGCTGTCACTTCGTCCCCTGTCCCGAGGTTTTTGGTCAAAAAGCGACTCCGCACACCGGCGGCGATAACTCACGATAACACGGGGATAGGTGTCCACACAATACAGTAAGGATAGCGGCTGATGTCTGGGTTAATTTTCTCAGACGCTATGTGGTAATTCTTCATGGTGTCTTTTTCAACAACATCCGCCATCATCAGCTGTGGAAAATGAACTTCATTTGTCCCACTTGCGGCTGCGTCAAGTCGGCCACAGACACGGAACAGGATCGGGAAATGTGTGGTGTTAGCTTCAAAATAAATCGCACAAAAAGTCTTCTTTTTGGTCTTTGATTTTAAAAAAAAAAGCGAGATATGTACACATTACTAACTATGTTGATACTCGGAGATATATATTTACATCTGGGGTAAATCAAAACATAACATTTGCGAAGGAGTTTTATATGCCTAGTCGAACATACATTTTTACTTTGACAGGCTCAACCGGAAGCCCTCTCTCTTATTCAATCTAGCTTGATACTCTCGTGTTGCTTGGCAGCAGGAGCAGCTTCCGGGGTCTGTGCGAGCCATCTATGGATATATAGCACGGTTGTTTTTTGTTTAATAATTATTTTTACTTATTAGAGCTGTAAAAATAAATTATAGTAATTAAATAAATCACAAAAGAAACTTTTTGACTGAACTGCACACAACTCATGTCAATTTTAAGGCAGTGGTGAGGAGTCACAGGTCAAGATTAGCCTCCATTAAAGGGGGATTAAACAGGCTGTGAACCACTGGTGTAGACAACAATTTAACAACACTATTAGTGAACCCTTAACTGCCTCTGGCCCCACTTCAGGAGAGAAAACAATTCTGTACATTATAGGGTATGGTATACTATGGTGTACTAAGTCAAATCAAGTAGTCAAGTCAAGCATATCCATTAAGAAACTTTAGGGAACACTCAGCCAAATTCTTATAGTCCAATCTTGAATAATTTGTCAACAATAAAGTGCAAGTTTTGAGTTTGAACGGTAATCTATTGTTATTATCCAGATTTAATCCTAGCACAAGTGCTTTAATGGGGTTTCTATGCGGTTTATTGCAAAAATCCTCTATTTGTTTTCGTGCCATCACAAAGAGCTCTCCGGCGCGGTGGAAGTGGAGAGACTGCAGCTACCGAAGGAGTTATCTATGGCGATGGTGGAAATGGAAACAAAGATGAACCCAAGGGATCCGCTGGGGCTCTGTGTACTCCATACTACGTCCTATTAGATGTGACAGGTGATATATTGTGCGAAGGGCAAAAACAAACTACTCAGCAAAAGCAGGCAGACATTGATAAACGAAGGCACACTGGGCTCATGATCAGGGAGCTGAGGGAATTCTCCGGCAAATGCCACCTCGATATCTGGCTGAGCCATCCAGCCCAATTAGGCCAGAGGATGTGCTGCTTTAAGGACTGTAACCCGGTGACGTGTCATCCATTTCAGTCAAAGGTTTGAAAAGTAAAATGTCAAGTGTCTGCAAGTCTCCATGTCCAGCTCCCTAGACTGTGATTACCAAGATAAGAAATGAAGTCAGGGTGTAATTCTGCACTTTTAGAAACACATCTGAGAATGTGGATTTATCAGCAGGGTTGTGTAAAAAAAAAAGTAAAGAAGTTAAAAAGTTGTATTTGTTCCTGGTTAAATAAAGCCCTGATTAAAGAGAGAAAAATCACTCCCCAAACAGTCATTTTGAAGCTACACACCACTTTCCTGCACAACGCCATGTCACTTAAAAAGCTCCCAGGGGTTAACTGCTTTTCATTAAAGGCAAATGAAACCTTGTGAGTGTCTGAAAAAAAAACCTGACACGTACAACTCTCATAATGAATCCATCCATTGATTCAGTGTAATTTGTTGAATTGTGATATTGATTTTCTTTTCCCTTCAGCACAGAACACGAAGCTTCAAATTTTTGCATAGCTGAGGACAAGAGGGAGGTCATTACAACTTAACCCAACTAAACTCCCTTGAGGCCCTATAGTGTGTGTTTCAGTTCATATTGTGGTTATATGGTGCATATTTCAAAATAAAAGCATATTTTAATCAAGTAAATTACCATGCACGAGTAACATCTCAAACTTGGGGTGGTATATTATTACAGAACAGGAACAGAGCTTGGCTTCTGAGGCTCTGTGTAAAATAAAGCAGGTTTCATTATCTATAAATAGCAGGAAACATCTTCACAGCGAATGAACTATGAAACGTTTCATTAAACATCCACCTGTTGATTTTTCAAAACTGCTTCTCCCGCTCACGAAGCGAAAACAATCAAATGACATTTGTGCATTACTGCATGAAGTCTGCTGTGAATCCGTCATGGCCGAGCACGGTGAAAACAAAATGAAACACTGCCCCTCTGTGGAAATCCTGGAGAGTCACTGGGCAAGTGCACTCGTGGGCCGTGATAGACCTTTTGTGGTGTCAAGAGAATCCGACTGCAGCTAGACTAAGGTTTCTATTATTTCTATGGTTTTTATTCTATACATAGGAAACGTTTACTCATCAATTATTAATCGGAAGTAACAACAAAATAGATACTGTTGAAAATAAAAACTAAAACTAAACAAATAGGATTGAAATAATATAACATTCAAGGAATATACAAGGAGAAAGAGCTGAGCCATTAACATGATAATTAAATAGAAATAAGGAAGTGAGCAAGGAGCCAGAGTAAATTATATTCAGATATAAGTAAATACTGTTTCCAGGCATTTGACCTTTCATTTTTTAATATATTCGTTAAGTAGAGTAAATTAATTTTTTCATGGGGGATTTAGTGAATTAGCATCTATATATGTTTGTGCTTCAAGATGTCTCCCGATTGGATTTGAAAAAAGAAGAAATCTATATTCATGGATTTGGAGCTCAGACAATCATACAAGGATTTTCATACGTTTTGGATCCTGTCACCAGCATAAAATCGGGTGCTCTGTTGTTTCGACATATACTGTACATCTGCCAAGGTGTTGTTGCTGCTGCAAGGAATTGTGGGATGGCATTATCTCCTTTCCTTTCATAAATTAAGGTCCAGTGTATCTGAAAGAGATAAGACAGAGACCATTGACCTCCTTTACTTATCATTTAGGGCATGCGACGAGCTCTTATCGTCATGGCTGCCGTTCAGATACCTCTGTGTCATTTCACAGTTAGAAAACCTTCCCTAAGACAAAAAAAAGACATTTCAGTCGCAGGTACAAACAAACATGAGTCACTCTACAGGGGAAACAGGTTGAACAGGTTAAAGAGGTGTTTGTACGACTTGCAGAAAACCAATCAGTCGAAGAGAAAACAAAGCACCTTGCAACGACCTCACCCACCCAGAAACGTGACCAGATCACTGTGTCGGGGTCTCCAGGGCAAACCGACCCCCCCCCCCCCCCGTGCATCGTGTGTTTACCCTTTCACCTTCTAGTTCCTATTAAATACAGAACACACATACACTGCAGTTATCATTGTACACCCAGAGAAAAAAAACGCTGGTTTGTATAATTTAATTGATTTATGAATGTTTTTGTGTTTTTACATCTTATTTTATATTGTCTAATGTGTCTCAAAACATTTTAAGTTACTAGTTATGCGGCTGTGAATAGTATTTAGTATAGTTTTCCATCCTTAAATGTGTGTAAAGTAGATGTTAATAATGTATATAATGTTCTAGTTTTTCTCTTGTAGGTTATCTGTTCTCGTGCGTCTCTCGTTGTGACACATCTTGTGTATAAAAGTGCATTATTGAATGCAAATGAATGTAAATTAAAAAGTAAGAGTAAATGATTGGTGTAATTTACACACACACACCCTGCGCCATCACACATCGGTACTCGAGACAAAGACAATAACAGATTTGATTGAGAGACTAAATGGATGAATGAATGAATATGATGGAAATGAAAAGTTAAAAGGCCTGAAATGGGAAATGGAGTTACTGAGCAAGCGAGTGTGGTTAGCAACAGGAAGTGTGTATTTGCAAAGAGATAAACAGAAAGAGAGAGGGAGGGACAGAGAGAAAACCTCAGACTCAGAAGATCGATGTGTGTTTATCGGAGGCCGTGTGTCTATATTTATAACTGTGAAGAGAAACAGAGTAAGTGGTGATGTGAGTGTAACCTCCCAGTTTACTGACGGTAAACTGACCATCAGGAAGGAATTCTGCTGAAACTAAACAGTAAATTGTACAGAGAATGAATATTTTGTAGAATTACAGACGGTAAAACGGCCTGAACTGAACCTGGTTTCACAGATTACGCTTGTTCTAGACGTATTGTTCATGTGTCAGACTTCTAATCTTAACAGCCTATGATAAATCATTCACTAATCTGAGCTTTACAAATGAGTCTCATCTATTAGTTTAGACGCAACTACAGCTTTAATTTGAACAATTTGTCCTAATTTATCATCATACAGCTGCTACCATCAGCACTTTACATATATAAACGGGGCCAGTCTTTCACATGTGATGTGTACACACATTCATGAAGTCCTGCCTGCAAAGTAAAACTGCTGGAGCCAAAATTTAGTCCGTGTCACTGTAAGTGGACCAGAGCTTCTGCTGTCTGGTACACTGTGCACTAATTTCCTCCAGGACAGAAGAGGACTGTTAATTACTGCAAACACTTTACATGGACAGCTGGAAAACAGCTAGAATTGCTTTTTTAATTGCTTGTTTCTGACGTTATTTCAGTGAAATGTGCAGATGGGGACGATCTTATCTGAGGTGTTGCTATTTCCCTCCTCTTCCTGTCACCCTACAGACGGCTGAGAACACTTTCTCTTATACAAACTACGTCTATAGATGCGAGCATGTCGCTGTCACATGAATCACCCTCTAAACCAGCCGTTCCCAACCTTTTCCCAACTCTAGAAAATCGCAGATATGTTGGTGGCCAGCACCCGACCCCGTAACAATTCAGAGGCCAAATAATACGTTCTCAGAGCACTTTTTATTCTTACAAAAACATCTGAACAATCAGGACTGAACTGAAAGCAGGAGAAGCTCAGTTCCTTATTTTTCTGTTTGATAGAGGAGAGATCACTTGTTGATTCACCGCCTGTTGCTGTAACCAGCTACCCCATTTTGATGCTCTAGTTTTTGCCACGGATGTAATCTTTTACACCCGATCAGACTGAGATAGCAAACAAGTATACACCATGTGGTCCGGCAGCAGCGACATAAAAGTTCTTATCACTGACTTAGGCCTTCATACGGGAAAAAAGAAAAACATTAAAGTAGTTTTTAAACACTTTTAATGCTTTTAAAGATCATTTAATTAAAAAAAAAAAAAAACAACCAACCCTTATAGCCTTGTGTTAACCATTTTTAGTTTCTTACTATATTACTAGAAATAAATGTGCAGCTCTTTACTGTATTCTTGTAAATTTAAAACACAATACTGGTCACAGTTTTGTCAGTAAGTTACTGTGTATTTACAGTATGTGGCTGTATTTGAATGTACCTTGTATTTAATGGTCGCTCTTTTCTACAGTCATATCGAACTCTCACAGCTTTACACTACAAGCCACATTCACCCATTCACTCACACATGCATACAGCGCATTTACTGCACTTCTTTATCACACTCGCTCACACACTCGCACTCGGGTGATGAATTTGTGGGCAGTTTGTGGTTCAGTATGTTGAAAGTGTTCACTTTACTTCCCAAAAAACGTCCTCAGTCTCAAGGTTTGACATTAAAATTGACCCTTCACAAAGATAGAAGACGAGATGCTGTTAAACTGAAGAAGCAAATATTAAACTAAACAGATTACTCATCTGAGAATAAAGCTGATTGTTACATCATTAAAAACACGTGTTTTTCTGACAACATGCAATAAAACACATGCATTGATATGTTTTCCTCAGTCCTCAGTACTGTAGATAAAGCGATCACAGACACTGTAAATGTCTAACCCTGCACTGTCGGAGGCTGGTACGTGCTTTCACGCTCCAGAGGTAAAACTGAAGAAATATGTGGGCAGTCTGGACAGTTTACATTCAGCAGAGCTCAGACCCCAGGGCCAGTTCTCACCAATGCTTCAGGCTAGATGGTTATGTAACAGGTAGCTCTGCTGTCTCGGAGCCGAACAACAAAGGGGATTCTTTGGTGAAAATTGGATTTGATAACATGCTGGGATACAGAGCCATTTTCTTTTTATTTATTTACTACATGGGCTGAATTTGATTCAGAACAATTTCCTGAAATAACACAAAACAAACCAAACACAAGAGACATACAGCCCTTTAAAATAAAGAAAACAAAACATGCACATTCAGTACATCTTAACAACAGTTCACTGTCTAAAGAGTTCTCTCATTAAAGTTTCCTCTCATTTGTTTGATTCATACAAAAAACTGAAGCGTTAAAATGGTTGTCATGGAGATCATGCACCTGACTATTTCTTGGTATATTTTCACCAGGTTAGCTGTTCCCCCTGTTCCCAGTCTTTTTGCTAAGTTAAGCTAAGCTAAGCTAAGCAGCTTCAGCCTCATATTTACTGGTGCGATGGCCCCGGGGGGCCTCGGTCAGGGTTTGTTGTTTGTTGTATGTCCTGTATATTCATGTTGCCCATTCCTGTTTGGGTGGAGCTTCGTTTTCTATTTAGTTCATTTCTTTTGTTAGAGTGGAGACGGTTCCTTCTGCCAGTCATGTTTGGTTTAATTTTTCTTTCTGGTAAAACTCTCACACATTTTGCTTTATTTACACACACACACACACACACACACGCTTCTATGGTAATCTTCAAAATATTTACCATTAACTGACAATGGCACACTCCAGTGACAACGAAGAACCCTGTAGTTTCACGCCTCACTGTCTTTCACTTCTCAAACCTACGGCAGAGAATCCCACACCTTGGTGATCAATGATATAAGAAGCAGAACAGAAATAAAAGGGTTGGACATTATGCTACATGTGAGTTGAAGAGAGATATGTCTGTGAGAACTTTAACTGCAAAAGGAGTTAGCGTATTAAAAGCTGCTCCACAACAACAAACCCAAACTCCTGGGCGTCACAAATGTTGATCAAAGTGATTAATAATGGAGACCAACAGGTTTTCAGTCCAGTCAAGGAGAATTATCCACATTTTACCAGAAAAAAAGGATCTTAAAGTGAGAATAGGGCTTTTATTCACTCATTTAAATTTGCCCACAATCATAAAATATTGCCTTCTAGGTGTCCCCCCCCCCCCCGCACACTTGAATGAAAATGTAAAATCTGGAAATTATCTGAACTAATTTGGTCAAACTCCTTTCATACTCTGTCATCATACTGTCTGCTCGGCCCATGTCTGTACACATGTCTGTGCATGTAAAAAGAAGAAGAAGAAGAAGAAGAAGAAGAAGAAAAAAAACCTCTCAATTAAAACCAACAGCAGCTCTGGAGCAGACTGTCACTGACAAGTAATGTTCCCGGAGCCCCACGTGGTCTGAATACCAGAGAGCTTTTGTCTCTTTTAGGACAAATGCGCTGATTAAAGTTGTTTTAAATTCTTCACTTTGCATCCACGGAGGGATTCAAGCGAGTGTTAGACGACTCCTGTGATTGGAGGACGTTTTTCGTAAAGAAATCCCAAGTTTACTGTCTGTTTAACGGTGAACACAGCAGAAAATAACTGTCTTCACCACTTAAGCCTGAACGCATCTCTTATGCATACAAATCTGACCGGATTAAGGCAACTCACGTTTGAAGTTTTCTTTCTTTTTTTATTTTTTTTAAATTTTTTTTAAAAAGACATCTTCCTCCTTCTGATCCACCCGGTGTTTCAAGTTGCAAACACAACACGTTTTCCGGTATCCCTTTTCACAATAAAACACAGCACTAGTTGGCAAGGCAAATTTATTTGTATAGCACATCATAAAATATGAATAAAAACAGAAGTAAAAAGCATAATAATAAAGCATTATAAAAACATTATAAAAACAGATTATACAGAACAACGTATAAAACTGGATTAGAGGCCTAATTATTGAGGCAGGAGCATCGCTTTAATGTTGCATGTGTTTGGCTATTCTTAGCCCAATGCTGAATAGATAAAACTATAATATGCTAATACTAAAATAATTCATTAGTTGATTTTATTTCTAATGTGAATCTGCAAATTAACTGGTAATTAAGTCTGCCAAATAAATGTAGTGGGGTAAAAAGTACAATACTTCCCTCTGGAGAAGTAGGCAGACGTATGGAAATACTCAAGTAAAGTACAAGAACCTCAAAATTGAACATAAAAGCTCAAGTTTATATTTAGACTTGGAATTTGTTTTTTTTTCATACATTTATTTTACAAAATCAAATTTGGTTTAGTATATTTTATCAATTCCAATCTCCTTATACTTTTTCTATACGTTTTTCTCTATCTGTTTCATTCTTGTTAATTCTTTGTTTTTTGATAGTTCTACCATTATTAACGGAACGATGTAATTTTTCAAAGCAAAATGAATCATTGTTTTACAATTCGTCAAAGAATGAGGCTTTTATTTTTTATGGCAAAATCACGACACTTCCGGCCTCGTTCTAACGACGTCAGCTTGATTCTGCTTTCTCACTTCAGAAGGAACGATTCAATCTGTTGAATATTTGTCTCGGCGGGCGGAGGAGGAGGAAGAAGAAGAAGAAGAAGAAGAAGAAGAAGAGGTCATCTCAACCGTGGACACGTGAGGAAACGGGCAACCACCTCAAGGTGAGACGTTCAGGTGTCCGTTTACATAAACAGCAGCTGAATACTCTGTCAAAGTGATGGACACTAGGTAGGAGAAGTTACGCCTTTGTCTCAGGCTGTGGCAGAACTTTTCTGAAGTGCCTCGGGCTGAACCTCAGACCTTCACAGCAGCTCGACGTTAACTGTCGGGTCCGTCGTCATGACTCGGTTCGGCGGACCCGGGTGAAGCCGAGGTCCGTTAGATGCTGGACATTGGGCACAGCAGCAGGTTCTCACAGGGGCGGGTATAGAGAGAAAAAAAAAGACTGGTGGCTGGTTGCTACTGTAAGGAGGGGGAAATTAATTAATCCTAATGTCTTAATGTTCATTTTAAAATGTCATCCATTACTACTATTACTACTATATCTTCAGCTGCAGAGACTTTTTTTTGTAGTTGCATTGCATGACCATGTGTCATCGAGGGTCTATTGGTTTTATTATTTATAATTATATTGTTTTATTATCAGGAATTTTTTTTTATAATATATACTTATATTATTGTATTTTATGTTTCAGTTATTCTTTTAATAATACATGATTGTATTATCTTTTATATTTCATGTATACTTTTTTATAATATATACTTATATTATTGTATTTTATTTTTCAGTTATTTTAATAATACATATTTATATTGTCTTTTATGATTCAGGTATTATTTTTTATAATCTATAATTATTTATTATTGTATTCCATCTTTCAGGTGTAGGTAAGGTAAATATTTCGATATTATGAGAAATATCGCATATGACAGGAGATATCCTATCATTGAATACGAGATATATTATTGAATATTGGCCCAAGTCTAACCACATTAACTATCTAACCGCAAAGTTTTACATAGAGTAAATATAAAATATATGCAAACACACCTACAAAATACATTGATATAACTGCTTAAGCAGCTTGTATAAATACTATAACAGTATCAGTAAAGTTGTACTTTATTTATTTTATTTATTTAATCTTTATTTAATCAGGCCCCACCTGTGTCCTTCCCCACAGCCAGGTACAGCCAGCCACAGCTTTACGAGCCAGAGGCGTGCTTCTAGCAGAGGGTCTGCAATCACACCATAATTAGATAATTGCTGAGGCTTGCGGGCGCGCACATGCCTCTGGGAGTTTAAAACATCTAGGTCTGTGGTTCAGTGGCCTTTGGGACCCCGACCCAATCAGTTTTCCTCCTCTTTCCAAAACACACACACACACACACACACACAAAAATCAGGTAATCAAGATATTTTTAAAGGTAGAACCTGTTGCGACGCCGACACACAGCCACTGTAAAAGTTTTAACAAAGAACCATAGTGAACCTCTTTTATCTTAAAATCCTTCCTGCAGGAACCATCCAGGAGTGCATCTGTTAACAGCTGTCGACAGCCATGGCGACCATCGTGATGGAGAGAATCGGGCGAGTGTTCATCAGCCTGCAGCAGATCCGGCAGGTTCCTCAGATGCTGACGGAGGCCGCGCCCTCCATGCCCGGCACCGTCAGAGACAGTGAGGTTCCCTCGTACTTCAGGGAGCGCTACGTCTGCACCGGCTACCGACCGCTCAACCAAAACTGGCGCTACTACCTCCTGTCCTTGTTCCAGCGCCACAATGAGACCCTCAACATCTGGACTCACCTGCTGGCGTTCTTAGTGTTTCTGGTGAAACTGCGGCAGCTCTCTGAGACTGTGGACTTTGTAAACGATCCTCATTCGTGGCCCCTGTTGATCCTCATCCTGTCGTCTTTGGCCTACACTGCATTCAGTGTGGCGGCTCACCTACTGGGTGGCAAGTCGGAGCTGTATCACTACACCTTCTTCTTTCTGGACTACATTGGAGTGGCACAGTATCAGTACGGCAGCGCCATCGTTCACTTTTACTACGCCGTGGACGAGAGCTTGCACAGACACGTGCATGGCCTCTTCATGCCCGCCGCCACCGTTCTCAGCTGTCTGTCATGCCTGGGGTGCTGCTATGGCAAATACTGCAACCACAGCCTACCGACCTGGGTGCGGAAGGTGTGCCAGGTGGTGCCCTCGGCGATCGCCTACCTGTGGGACAGCAGCCCCGTGGCGATGAGACTCTTCTCCTGGTCCACAGCCAGCGAAGACCCGGCCTTCTTCTACCACTTCGGCCAGGTGGCTTTCTTCCTCAGCTGCGCCTTCTTCTTCACCTGCCCGCTGCTGGAGCGCTTCTTCCCCGGACGCTGCGACTTCGTGGGACAGAGTCATCAGGTGTTCCACATTTTTCTCGCCTGCTGCACCCTGTGTCAGATTCACGCCTCGCACCTCGACTACGTGGGCCGCAGGGAGCTGTACACGCGTCTGCACGGGAGCGGTGAGGTTGCTCTCTTTGCGGGACTCTATGCCGTCACTCTGGTTGTGTGTGTGCTGATTGGTGCCCTCATGCTGAGGAAAGTCAAACAAGTGCTTGACTGCAAAACCAAGTCCAAATAATAGATTGGATGTTGGAGGAACTGCAGTGACATGTGCCTTTCCTTCCACACGTACTGCTTTGACAGAAAGGGAACAAATTATTTTTGCTTGTAAATGTAAATAGCTGTTTGAGCGTTTCGTAACAGTAAGTCGCAGGTTACAAGAGGGATACATACTGATGTTAGGAGTGAAGTATTTTGAGACTCATCTGTGTTAGAACTTTTGGAATAATTCACAGAATCAGCACAATCAAAATCTCACAATTTGCAAAGATTATCAAAATGTGGATATTGTTCATAAGAGTGTTACTGGTAAAAGAAAAAAAAAATAGCCGACAAGCAGTTAACATGCAGATAAAATAAATCTCTTTTTCTTTTTTCCCACAACACTGTGATGACGTATTGAACAGTATCTTGAATGTGCAGATATTTATTTTGAATATTTTGAGAGTGAGTGCCTCCTGTGTGATGTCACCCAGGCTAATCGATTGTTGAAATGATTATTGAAATGATGGAAAAAGTGATACAGTAATCACGGCTTGTAGAAGAGAGCCGACATTTCTCCTATGCAGAAATCTACTTCATAAATGAAGTACAGACACTATAAAAAAAAGAAAATCTACTATTTTACAACACGCCGGTGGCCTTCGTCATTGTGCCTTGAAAGCCCTGTGTTGCACATTTTATGCTAAGTTTAGCATAAAGTTGCTGCTGATTGAGTATTGCATTAAAAATGTACTGTAACGTGCTTTTCTCAGCCCCTGAGTGCCGTTAAGTAACGGCTCAGTGTTGATTCTTTTTAGGATTGAAGTTTCCATCACATGATGAGATGTTTGTCGTTGCCAGTCTGAGATTTAGATGTTTGTTAATGTTTCCGTTGCGCTAGCACAAGCTCGACTCCATAGCACGTTTATATATAATTGAATGTACTTTCTTTGGACTGTGTTTAAGAAAGCTGGATATTTTATGAGCGATGTGTAATATATAATGAAAGTCTTAACTTTTTTTTTTGACTATATCCTATTTTAGACAAGCAGCATCTATAAGTAGACTGTTTTGTATTATGCACTGTATATTAGGATGTCAGCTATCACTGAATATCACTGTATTGTGTCTTATTGGAAATCTTGTCTGAGGCTTTTGAGTCGCTAGGGAAAAGTGAGTGTGGGTGTTACATGAGCGTACTAATTAAAGATAGAGGTACCATGATGTATAATGTATGTCTTTGGGAGATAACAAAGCCTACTACTGAGCAAGATGTAAAAAAAACAGTGGGATTGAGTTAAATAAATGTTTCTTGGAGGCAGAGAAAAATCATTTTTGTTAAACTATAATTTCAAGTGTGTAACACTGACTAACGACGTGACGTCTCATGCAAATAACAACATGCTTGTTGCCTTCATTGTCATCCAACAGGCTCCAGCAGAGAAATGTATTTTCAATGACGGCGATGACAACAGTCATTAAGTAAAAGTTAAACCTCTCTTGCATGTATACTGTCCGAGCTAATACCACTGCTCTGCCTCTGAATAATGTCTGATCACCTGACACTCCAGTTGGGAATTGACTTCTGCCTTATTGTGCCTGTTTTTTTTTTTGTGTCGTTACGTTCTCTGTCCCTTGATGCACCTTTATTTTTGTTTTTGACTTTCTGTTAAACCTGTAGGATTTTCTCTGTTTTTTTTTCTTGTGATTGTCAAGAAGAAAAATTAAATTAAAGTCAATGGTGTTGTCAACTGTAATTTCTCCGATATATAAGAAAAAAATCCTTTTTATATCATGAGATTTTAAAGAGGATTTACAGTGTGTGTTATACAAATGCTGTAAAGGTGTTCATGGAAGAAGGATTGAAAAACACTAGTTTATCGTCACAATCTTTTGTTGCGAAACACAGCATGCCAAATGTGATGGCTGTTTCGTGATGGATGTCCCTGAATGGTTAATTGGTCTCCATAGCAACCTGTTAAACAGTGTTCCTCCTAGCAGGGGCAGGCGGAGGGCCTCAGCTGTTATTTACATACAGTAAGGATACACTTGACACTGTGATGCTGGTAATTTATGAGCTGAGACTAAACACTAGCAACAAGTGAATCTGTGCCTTTATTGTCCTGGGTCAACGTGTAAAATCACAGGCCTGAAGGTAGAGAAACTAGATGCAGTGAATGAGTAAATTAAACACCTTATTTCTTTTTCATTCTTCATCTTACCAACCAGGTGACCCTCACTATCTGTGTCAAGTAGCCATTAAACATACGGAGCAAAATAAAGGGATTGTCGCGGTGGCAGAGGTTAATTCAGTCAATGTAGGAAACAGATGTTCTGTTTCATCCCTCCCTCGCTCACTGCCAGCGCCAGTAAACAAATGACGCATAGGCTACTTGCCTGGCCGGCTATACCCACATGGAGTCAGTTGTTTGTCTGCATTTGTGGAAATTGGTCTGCTAGATGTTCTCATACAGGTCCTGTTTCCCAGAATTCTCTAACTTGATCTGTGGCCCAACTGTCTGCATGTGACCTTAGGAAGGCCTCATGCTTGGAGATTACCTGTTAGAGGCTTTGGCTCCCCTACACAGCAGGCGAAGCCCCTGAGTTAGGCTGGACCAGACCAAACCCAAACGTGTTAGTGCAGGCTCACGTCCTCCCACTCGCCCATCAGGTAAATGCCTGAGACTCAGATGAGAATGGGATTAAAGCAATATCCACCCAGGGTTCAAACTCTCTCTTTCAAAAGATTGTGAAGGTGCATTTAGCCCTCCAGGGTGATCCATATCCAGAGCTGCAGGGAGCTGAGCCTGCAGATCAAGAGGGGGGGGGACTTTATTCACTGTAGGGGAAACTGTTCTCAGTCGTGGGGATAAGATTGTGCCAAATAATGAATCAGCTGCTCACCAAATTGGCAATCCGTAACTTCCCTGGATCACATCCCTCCTGGCCTCACTCATTCCCCTGACCCGTGTGCAGATGTTTCCCGCTGCTGCTGTTGTTGCAGTTGCAGTTGCGGTTGTTCTGAACGGCAACACAGTGAGGTGGAATGAGAAGTCAGCCGACGTGGAGAGGAGAGAGGTGTGATATCCTTCACCGACTGGGTGTGAATGTCGGTCAGTCGGTAAGAAATGGTCAAACGCAGTCGCCTCCTCATCCAGTGTCAAAAAGGAGGACGCTGCTCTCTGTCGCCTTGAAGATCAGCAGTTACAGTTCAAAGTTCACCAACTCTACTTGAAACATAAATTGATTTCACCTTCTCAAGTGGATCCTGTGGTTGTGTGGGTTTGTTTTCACATCCTGGTGTGTTACCGTCTTCAGATCAAACAAACAAGATGCAACACGTTAGTAAATGAGCTTTAGAGCTTTAGAGAAACGAGCTCCCAGTGTTAATGCTAAGCTACGCTAACGCTCCTGGCTCCGGCTTTATATTTAACAGTCAGATATGAGAGCGGCGTTGATCTTCTGAATATATCTCAAGTATATTTTCAAAAATGTTGAACTATTCCATGAATTATTCTCTTTTTTTCATGCTTACTTTCTAGACGTTTACCTGTTTTCTTTCATTCTTTCTTTTTGTAATTGCCAAATTAAACTAATGTTCATCAGCTTTACATGCCCTTCACATGAAGACATATTGGATCTTTACCACACTGCCTTCAAAGCAACAGCAGTCCCTGTCCCAGTGCGTCTGTGTCTGTGTCTGTGGTACATTTGTGCTGCCCCCGTGTGTTGATGAAGGGACATTTATTTGAGGTAAACGCATCAGCAGAAAGGCCTGGTTTTTCATTCCCATGGCATGAATTGTTTTTCTACTTCCTCTGGTGCAAACGTCAGAGATGATACTGTTCACCTCACTTGCAGAATGTCAGATATATCAACCCCCGTCCTCCTCCTCCTCCTCCTGGCCAGCTCTGCGGTGTGGCTCCAGTCCCATCGAGCGCTGGTGTGTGTTGGTCCATGCTGCACGGCTCAGTTACTCACTTAAAACCCTGAATCAGCTGAATTATGGCGCTGTTGGACTCTCTCCCACATTCCTCCTGTCCCACTCACAATAGAAGGGGCCAGTCTGCTTCCCTTTTGATAACTTACCAAATTAAATTTCATCCCTGCTCGTTAGACTTCACGGGGGCTCGAAATACATTTAAAAACATTATAACCGGCAACAACACACAGCTGGTTTGTCGGCGTCTTGAGTTTGACGTCTTCTAAAACAAAACATGTCATAGACGCATGAATCAAGATTATTTCAAGTGACTAACTGTTGCTGGGAAGTCGAGTGGTCAGACAGAGTGAAGCAGAACTGGACAATCCCCCGTCTGAATCCTCTTGGCAGCCATGTTTCACATTCAAGTATTCTTGAGCAGCTCTACACACCCTCTTATTTATTATATTTTCCTCACAGTGAAGGTTTCTTTTAGTCGAGGGATTTCTTCGTTCATCAGTTGTTATTAACCAAACAACTACAAGTTCAGTGCATTTTGGTACAGAGTGAAATATATCAAATTTTTTGAAAGACATTCATTGTCCCCAAAGGATAAGGCCTCTGATGATCCCCTGACCTTTCCTTTGACATTATTGGATACTAGAAACTTATCTTGTCAACTATTTGATGGCCGTGACGTTTGGTAGAGATATGCACGGTGCTCAGAGGACGAACCCCATTGACTTTTGAGATCCTTATTCAGCGAAACATCTCATCATCTACCGGATGAACTGGCACAATATTTTCTACAGACGTTCAAGGTCCCCAGACGATGCATCCTACTGACTTTTTTGTTCCCCTGACTTTTTTTCCTCTAGCGCCTCCATGAGGTTGAATTTGTGATTTGAATTTGTGGATTGTGATAAAATTTGGTACAAACATTCATGTTCCCCTCAGGATGAATTGTAAAACCTTTGATGAGCCCCTGACTATTCATCAGGTCAAAATTTGAATCTGTCCAATCACCATATACTTGCCAAACTAATTCCTTTCCATCAGCCTCAGCTTTTTTTTTTGTGCTAATTAGCAAAATGTCTGCATGCTAACATGGTAAACATTATATGTGCTTAGCATTAGCATATTGCCATTGTAAGCATGTTTGGTTCAAACCTGTGCTGTACCCGAGAACAGCATCACATGGGTGCTGTAGCGTTGAGTGTGGACTCTGTCTCTGGTTGGAATAAGACAGGACCAGCAGGAAGCTGTAACGAAATAACGAGGAGAATATTTCAAGAGACAGAATCAGAGCATCGCAACTATTTTTAGAAACATTCTCTTACATCTCTAAACTTTCAGACGGTAGTGGTGAAGACTTGCCGCTTCACCGTTGTGACCACACACATTACAAGGTTCACTGTGTGTGGTGCTGCTGAGTGATGTGGCTGCCGGCCTGCAACACTAAATCTTAGAGGACGAGTGAAGGCCTCCTCTGTGCAGCTGGATCCATTCTCCAGAGGTGGGTGTGTGTGTGTGCAGACTTCATGTTCAGGTTAGAGTCCCGTGGTTACAAAAGTCCTGTTGGTTGTAGTCATCTCTTTTGTCAAAATAAGCCGTGCTGCACTGTCTGATCTACACGGCTGCTATATGCAAAATATTCTTGACTTTTGGATTGAGAAACCAACCAGGGGAAAGTATGTGCCAGAGTTAGACCAGTAATAAAGGTCTGTAAATCTTTCTAGCATCTTTACCACTTCAACACGTCTCATATCGAGCATTTCTTGTCGTCTAATTGAACAGCTGATCCAGCAGGCAATTTTTGCAGAAATTAATTTATAAATGTCTCACACTTTGTAGCTGCTATAAAACATGTTGAGACAGCAGGCGACGTTTGTAGATATAAAAACAAATTAATTCCAGCCTGGATTTGTGAGTAAAACATCCATTGTTGTGTCCACTGTGACAGCAGACAGACTTCGAATGGGGAGGACAGATGGAGGGGGTCGGGGAGGAGAGAGAGAGAGAGATACAGCAGTATATACTGTTGATTGTTAATTGTAAAAGTGAAAATCACAGTTATACCCACAGGTAATGGTCTCCTGTTTAAATGTCAGACAGCAGACTTTGTGTTTAAAGGCTTGTGTGATTATAGATGCCGTGAGAAAGAGTCATGTCTCCCGTGCCGCCACTGATGATGACATGCAGAAGGATGCTATGAGGTGGTTCAACATGGCAGCAGATAGAGGAAGCTCAAGACAGCCCAAGAAGATCAGCCTGCTGTTTCATGCTGAGAAGATGTTTTGGTCTGCAGACTCCCTGCAGTTCTTGAAACAGGTTCTTACATTTGAAATCCAAAAAATTTTCATTAAACAAAACTTTTTGGTACAATTTATGGTTGCATTTCATTTAGCCAGTAACACCTATATTCCATATGTATTTACAGTGTGTTATGTCATTTTTTAATAGATGATTTCATCAGCAAACAGTATTTATGTTCCTCAGTGCAACAGGTTGAAATGTTCTGATAAATCTTACACCCATAACGAAGCTGTATTAAGTTACTACAATACAAACCCAATTTCCCTACTTCTGCTGCTTCACAGTGAAAGCATTTAACTGTAGAGCCAAGTCTTCAAGTCATCAATGAATAATGTTTTATTAATATTAATAAAGGTAGACCGGTTAAGTATTCAAGCTTTTACAGAGCAATCCAGGTGTTGGTCAGCTGGATCTTAGATTTCTTCAGCTAGTTTTTGCAAAAGGGATCCAGAACGGGTCTGGACCGAATCAACCACTTCATGAACGGGTCCAAATCGGATCGATGGCCGAATGAGCTGCTTCATGAGCGGATACAGATGTGGTCTGGATCCGTAATCCTCATCCGTGCAAGTGGACACCGATCCGGACCTGTTTTGCCTATGACACCTCCAGGACGGATCCAGTGCGGAGTCAATTTGCTATCGGGGAGGTAAGGTAGGTAATAAAAGTTCGATTTTGGAAGCGATCGTCTATATGGGGATATAGTGGTAAAGCTTTATTGCAGATCAACTTCTGCAAGTGCATGTACATGTGTGTATGCATGTCTTGCTGTGGTTGTGGGGACACATTTGGATTTTAAACCATCAGTGTGAGTTTATTTTGGCCAGTCGTGACAGCTTCAAAAGGCACCTGCAGTGACTGAGGTCAGTGTCAGGATGAGTCTCTACGACATGAGTGAAACTTCTTTGTGCAGATTGAAACGTGAGGAGTGAAGTAAACGCACCAAGCAGCATGCACGTTCAAACTTTCTCCAGGGATTTTCTAGTTGCAGATTATTATTTTCCTCTGGGTTCTCAAAAAAAAAAAAAAAAAATTATTTGATTTTATTTTGAAAGTATCGTCGCCCAACTTCCTTCCCTTTCAATCAGTAACTGTTCAGCTTGACGCGAGCGAGAGCAAGCTAGTCACAAGCAGATACACAAAGGGTGCGGAAGAAGCTGCAGCAATGGGGATCAAACTGTACTACACCACCGTTACTGCCTCGCGGACGGTGAGTCAAGTGGATCTAATTTAATACGTTTAAACGTTACGTCTTTGTTTAGGGGCTCTAGCGGCGTTAGCTAACAATGCTAAGTCCAACAGACACACCTAGCACCCTATCAGTAATAGCTTCCTCCTGACTAACAGTGCAGTGGGCCTATGCAACTCAGCGCCCACTTATATCTGTATTGTAA
This sequence comes from Seriola lalandi dorsalis, assembly GCF_002814215.2. Lineage (NCBI taxonomy): Eukaryota > Metazoa > Chordata > Actinopteri > Carangiformes > Carangidae > Seriola > Seriola lalandi. Next base: position 508,983 of record NW_019524833.1, on the reverse strand, counting down.
CGTCAGCATGACTGGGTTGTAAAAGCATTGAAGGTTAAAGTTATTATTGGGAAAAATTACCAAAAAAATCATAAAGGACTTGCAAAGACGAGCCCGGATGCGTTACTCCACCTCATGTCTTCCATCTCGGTAGATGGAAGGTGTTTTTTAATGGAGCAATGTTTGGCTAGCTGTTTTCTGCAGATATCCGTCTTTAAAATATGGAGTGTATTACTCATCAGAAAAACAGCGACACTATCATAGTGTCATTTTGCGACATAAGGCTGGTCGGAATAGCTAGCTGTATCGACATTAATGCATCCGTGTGCGGAAACTGCACGCCAAACTTCATGTAAAAAATATGGTAGTTTTAAGGTTTGTTTGCATATGGCAGAAATGAAGTGTAATGTAATGTAAGGGCCTTTTACAAACCATCTGTTGTAAAAAAAAAAAAAAAAAAGTTTATCATATGCACATACATCAGATAAACCAAACAAACCTTTTAAAAAGAAAAAATCTTTTGTATGTGGCACACCTTCCATTCAATCCTCTTAACAATTACTATAGATTGATGCTAACCAGTAATTATTTCTTAAATGTTTCTGAAGTAACACCTGTCTGGTACGTTATATGTAAGCTGAATTAACCAGTACAGCCTTTAATTTGTTAAAAATCATACATTTATATTCCTTCATTTATTTATCTGTTGATAAGCCACAGTAATTTTTCAGTTTTTGATTTTTGCAATGGAGTTTTGCTATATTTTTCCACACAATACATTATTAGATTGGATTTACTAGAACAGCAAACTGATGCTGTGCGGCACAACATCCCTTGCTAAAATAACTTTTACAGCACTTTATGAAAACAGTGTATGGCGATGCACTGGACCAAACATCTGGTGTCTATTAGGTGAGGGGAATTCATGTAGTGGAAAAGTTTTGTGACTGCATTAGTTTTTAACCCCATGTGCAGCAGTGCTTCTTGGGTAGCCTGCTTTTTGCAATCAATGTATTATTAATTATTTTAATATGTATATCGGATTCATGTATATCTTGATTGTAACCTGGAGGCAAATTTCAAATTTAATTGCCCCCTTTTAAAAATATTGTGTTTGGTTTTAGTTATTTTAGTTTGTGAACTGCAGAACACAGAAAACTTCATACGATTCAGAGCATCATTAAACTGCTGAATCTGCTGTCACAGTTTCATGAAACGAGCAAAAGCAATTCCCCTTTTCCGTTTTAAGGACACGACAACTTTGTGCTGCCAACTGAATGGCAGCTTGTGTGTTTCCAGTTGGTGTTGTGTTTAGGTGTGGTCACATTTACGAACACCCCCTCCCAACTTCCTCAGTTGACATAAAGATAGTGGAGTGTTCACTGGGTCTATTAATCATCACCCACAAGCCAGATAAAGCTGCAGCTTTTTAAAGCCCCAAAAAGTTTGGTCATTTAGTTTATTTCTTCAAGCCACAACAGCTAAAACAGGATAGTAACCATCAGCCTTTTGCTATAAATGTGTACCGGATTTGAAGTTGTGGTGGCAAACGTCTCTATAATTCAGATAATTTGCTCAGGATTTAATAAATTGACTTCCTGTTTGTGGTGTAACTACCTTTCAAGTGGCCGCTGTTGTTCTTTTTTTTTCTTCCCCCCTCCCAGGTGAAGTCTCAACAGGCAGAAGTGATACGAATCCTTGACAGTAAAAGCATTCAGTACGAGCTCATCGACATCTCTGTGGGCGGGGAGCTCCGTGATGAGATGAGAAGCAAAGCAGGGGACCCGACAGCAGTCCCTCCCCAGCTTTTCAATGAAGACAACTACTGTGGGGTGAGGGGGGGGGGGGGGGGGGGGGGGGGGGGCACACACACTCAACTCAAATGATCAGAAATGTTGAAGGCTGACACATAAACAAGTTTTCCTTCATTGAACTATCTAATTATAAATGGAGGAATCTCTGCCTGTCCTGTTTTTAGATTATCTTGGCCATCGCTCATTCGATTGACGTTAAACTTTGCGGGTGTGTTGCTGAGGAAGTGCAGTGTTGATTGTGAAGTGTTTTGTGGATGAACGGTTTTTGAGGAACATAAAGAGGAACATTAAATGACAGTCAGTTTGGGTTGGGGGGGGGGCATTCATGTATCCGCCATCATTGATTATGACAACAGCGCGTCCCAAAGCTTGTAAGCTGCACCCGGAGCGCTCTGTTTAAGATGCAGCGACAGCAAGACAGCACTGTTTTCTTTGCTTTTGATCCCCACCAAGCCTGATATGTTGTTATTGTTATTATTATTAGTAACGGGCGAAACAAGTGATTTATTTAGCGCTGCTGTTATGTTAACCTAACACTACACCACGCATCATCTAACCTTATTCGGCTGTTGTGTACTTTCTGTTTCCTTAAACTAACATTCCTGTATGTAAATCATATCTAATATTTTTCTTGCAGATGATTTTCTTAACTGCGTATTAGTCCAGTGATTCAGTATATTACAACAGGCCTATATAAGAATTATACTGTTCAGTTTTTTATTGAATCTGTTAGAGAGGATGTTGATCTGTACAGGGTTATAATGAGAGGTGTTCCTAATATTTTGTCAACTTTAATTCATATGAATAGGATGGACTATTTAATTACGAGAAACCTAAAGTTATGAGACTCTGCAACTTTGTTTTCCTGTTCGCTGATTGACTCTCTTCCTCTCCACAGAACTATGAGATGTTTTCCGAAGCGGTGGAAGCAGATACAGTGGAACAGTTTCTGAAAATGGCGTGAGGAGGGTGAAGTGTAAATTCTCCATCTTAACCCCAGCCACCTCCCCGCCCGCCCTCTGCCCTAATGGAGGCTCTTTATTCACACTCTCTGCACCACTGGCAGTGTCCACCCACTTTCAATGCCATAACGAATAATGCCAAATATCTCGTATTCAGCTAATCAGAAGACACACATTCCCCATACTGCACCGTTAGACTCTAAATCAGTCTTAATCTGTTTTATTTTCATGTGTTTTGTTTTTTTTTTTCCTGTTATTTCCTTTGATTCCTTTCAGACTCTTTTCCTGTCTGACAGACCAGTGTTACTAAGTACTCATTGTCCACTTGGAATCAATGGGGTGTCTTAATGTGCGGTAATTAGGTCGACTAATCTTGGCAGCGGCCACATGATCGCTGGAGATTAAAACTAATCCACTGGATGACAACATTCAACCCAGAATCTTCCTGATCCTCTGCAGACCAAACACACATCATCACTCAGTCTTAAATACTTTGTCGTCTTTCTCTGTAGCCTTCAAGTTCCCATGTTGTACATGACGGCACACTATCTGTACTTCACATGGATGCAAATGCACACGGAAGTAGCAAGGACCGCGATGTCCTTAAACCCAATTGATCGTGAATTATACCAGCTAAAAAAACGTTCTTTGTTATTTTTGGTCCATTGGTTACCTTATGCAGTATATGATGAGAGGTTTGGTTCTGAAATGAGAATCCACTGTAGCCCACCGTGCTGATCTGACCTGGTTTGAGGGGCTGTAATGCTACCAAAATTCAGAAAGTGCATTTTTTGCCAGATTTTGGCCAGATATTAAAAATATAAATTACTTTAATAAAGCTAGAAACTAGCACTTGTTTAAAATACCCTGTGGAAAACAAATGTTAAGTTACATTTTGTGTTTCTCGCAAAAATGTATAAATGTGCTGGTCTCTGCAAATGTCAGGAAGGAAACGCACAATTGCTTAAAATATTTTAAAACCTATTTTGTTTACATCTCATTTGCTAGCTCTTTAAACTCATTGGTAACCCAGTTTGGACGTTACCGACCACCAACTGTCGATGTGAGTGGTGTGAAACTGGCAGCAGGAATGTGTGTATGACAGACAAAACAGGGACATACCTATAAAAACATTGCTCTATAGCGCCACAAGTGGTCAAACGCTCCTCAGGGTATCTTTAAGATAAGTTGTGGATGTATGTGGCTTTAAGCAATCAGTGGCGACTAGACCTGTAGCCACCGTTTAGTACACTGTGGTTGTGCCCTGTGTATTTTTGTATTGGGGAGAATTAACATACTACAATTGAAACTTTAACGTGGTGGGTATTTCAAAGGCTGATTCCAATAATTCACTATTTCCCCCTAAAATTGTAACGAGTGTGGAGAAACTTACAGGAAATCTAATGGACAATAATTAAAATACGAAAAATACAAATAATTCAACTATTTTGCAAACTTTGCTTTTGGTGTCTGGTCAAACCTTTCTGAGGGGTAGGGTTTCAGGGAAGGATTTGAACTCTATTTCTAAGATCATGTTTACATCCCTGTAGGATTTGTGGACCAAACGCTCCCTTTAGATATGTTATAATGGTCTCCAGTGAACCAAACGTACTCAAAAGTTGGTGTACTCTTGAACAAATAAGTGGTTAAACATTTCAAGTAGTTGGCTGCTTAATTCTAGCATCCAGTTAGGCAGGATGAACAGCGTCTTCTTAACATCACATTTGGTGCCAATATATCTGCAATGCGCTTTTCGGGAGGTGGTTGTTCACTGTTGTATTATTAGCACTTACCTGACATCTCCTACGTTTTCCGTAATTTTACTGTATAACTTGAAAGCTTCACCAATGGGTGTTCTGCATTGCTGACTGACTGGGGCAAAAGGACGCCAAAAACATTTATAAGGGAGCATTTCGTAGGGAGAGTAAACGATTGGACCGAAAAGATGTGAATCTTCTTCCTTTCAACCACGTAGCTTTTCCTTCCTTCCTCTGTTTATTTTATGTAAGTTTCACTGATTGTACTGGGCATGAAGATGCAGTAATGTGACTATGCACTGAAACCCTGCCTCATTCTGAACAGACATAAAGGTCATAGCTGGTGTGTTTAGATTGACCGGACTCAGTCTTACTAGCCTTAGGGAACAATCACCACATGGGAAAAATGAAGGCTTCACTTATTTGTGCTTTTCTATGTATTTGCATCATACGTTTGATTAATCTCAGTTGAAATGTTTTTTGTATCACTTTCATGTCTTTTTTTATTTTTATTTTTATTGAGAATAACATGGTTTACTTCTATTACTCGTAACATCTGTCAAACCCCCATGCTTTCATGATTGTGTTGTTACGGTTTGGGATCCAGAGGAATGACAGCCTTCACACACAATGTTTGTGCACTGTTCTGTAAGTCGGTGGTTGTAGATGTTTGCCTGTTATTGATGTATATTCACTATGAACCATGTTTTAGACATTCCATGTCTCTCTCTGAGCTCCTGCTTTGCTTTTGGACCAATTCCCCTTGGCCAAAAAAAGAAGAAATTAGGGAATAAAATGCTGTTGTCTTCCAAGAAGATTGTGAAAAGTGATTTATGGGTTAAAAAAATAAAATGGAGTTGAATCTAACTGTCTGGATATTTTTTTAATTTGTCAGTGGAACCTAACTTAAACTTTTAATGAGTCATTTTAATGAGGAGGTTTACAAGATAGTGTGGGAATGTTTGTTCACACACAAGAGACTCATTTCTAATTTGCATGTCAGTGTATTATTATTTTTGCCAGTACAGTCACATGAATAACATCTTCCATGCCAAATCAATAGTGTCAGTAAATTTGCAGCAATTGCACGGGACACATATTCTCTCAGAACCATGATAAAAAGACTTCATTGTCGGTATGTTCTGTATAACGATGAAATAGGACATCATCTAGTTTGTCGGCCTAAATTTAAATGCATTTCATTCAATTGGCTAATATAAGGTTATTCATACAATAAAGTTATTATAATGATGATTCATCAGTAAGTAGGAAATTATAGTTCATTTTATAATGAAGAATATTACACTCTGAATTAAAAAATACAATATAAAGTAGATTCAAATGCATTATTTATTTAAATTTGCTCTATTGTAGTACATAATTTCTCCTTTAGGCGGAGATGTAGCGCGTTTGACTTTTTACTTTGCAGCAGAAGAAAAAGACGAGCGGAAGCATGAAATTATGGTCCTGGTTTCAAAATAAAAGCCTAAAACAAAGTTGCCAATTATCATCCGTATCTGTGGGAATGTGCTGTTATTGAGAATTGTTTTATTTTGAAAATAGTTACCGGAAGTTTTGCTGTTGATTCGGTGTTGCCAAACACTGGTCCAAAGAAGGAAGCTGCGAAATTTGACAGAATACTGCAAAGGTAACGTGAGTAAACGTTATGTATTTAACGCGTTGGTGTCAAAGACAATTAATTTGACTAAAGCTGACGTTTGCGTTAGTAACCTGTTTATTCCGGTCAGCGTTGTTACTGTTTTACTACCAGGAGCAGTAAAATTCATTGGTTAGTTAGCTAAACTAAGCTAGCTGACACAAGTGTTTTGAGATACCAATATAGCTTAACGTAAACCATTTCTCTTGATATAACATTAGCTTAATACAAGGTAATGAACTGAGGGCCTGTGTTTCGCTACATACATCGTTTTCATCACATCTGACCACCATAAAAATCTTGCCAGCTTGCCACTTTCTAGCTGCCACTGTTTGGTGTTTATATTTAGCTAAAACTGCAGCGCGTGCAGCTTTGAAGTAACGTTTCATTTAGTGAGAAACACACCGCTTTTGGACTGTTGAGGAGTCACGCGGGTCCAGTTCTCCATCCTGTGAATATTGGAGACACTTAGCTGCACTTTTTCATTCAAACGTCGGAAGTTATTTTGGAGTACACTTCATTTACACAAACACAGCAGCTGTTCAGGTGTAGTGTGTTTCAATGCGCGCGTGCGCGCGCGCGCGCGCGTGTGTGTGTGTGTACACTTGTGCTCAAAACAAAACTGGGTAGAATTCCTTTTGGTTCGCCATTATAGAAGATATTAAGTTAGTATAATTGCATCTATACATCCTTGTTATTCTATTAAATGTATGAATTAAGTTGCATCAGAAGTGCAAAACAAAATAAACAAACAAAAGATATTTTATCATCTACCAGAATATGGTCTGTGGTGCTCACATTGAGAAAAAAAATATATACAGTATATGTAAAAAATTAAACGGCAGCATCTATTTCTAGAAATTATTTTGGATCATTAGTGCTGTGAGAAGTTTTCATTGCAACTACTGAAGAAATATAAAAATAGTCAAATAATAAGGTGCAGATACATGGAAGTTAGTGCGTGGCAACTGATGAAATAAAAATGAATATAATCATTTATTTGTTTTTCTGTCCCGTGAAGCCACATGTGAAGATGAGCGTCCCAGACTACATGCAAAGTGCGGAGGACCACCAGACAGTGCTTGTGGTGGTCCAGCCCGTCGGCATAGTGCCCGAGGACCAGTTCTTCAAGATCTACAAACGGATTGCCAGTGTGAGCCAGGTGAGCATCAGGGACTCCCAGCGCCTCCTCTACATCCGCTACCGCCACCACTACCTGCCTGAGAACAACGAATGGGGTGATTTCCAGACGCACCGCAAGGTGGTGGGCCTCATCTCCATCACCACCTGCGCCTCGGCTAAAGAGTGGCCTCAGACCGCTGAGCGCTTCCACGGCCAGAAGGAAGTGTACAGCTCCACGCTGTATGATTCGCGGTTGCTGGCGTTTGGGCTGCAGGGAGAGATTGCAGAGCAGCAGCGCACGGATGTGGCCTTCTACCCCAGCTTTGAAGACTGCTCTGATGTGGAGAAGAGAGTGGAAGACTTTGTGGAGTCGATATTTATTGTTCTGGAGTCCAAGCGGCTCGACCGGGCTACAGATAAGTCTGGTGACAAGATCCCTCTGCTGTGCGTGCCCTTTGAGAAGAAGGACTTTGTGGGTTTGGACACAGATAGCAGGTGAGTTGTTCTCTTCTCTGCACACTAACCCCTTTTTATAAAAGCACTTTAGTATGTAGAGACTGGTCAGGGAATGCCTGAATGTTCATTTCAGTTTGTAAATGTGATACTCTGTATTATTATTTTAAATGTGTGTTTGTTCCTGTGTCAAGTTGCTTGTTATATGTCGGCCTCACCAGCTCAAAAAAAACTTCTCCTCCCAAAAATCTGTCTTTTGATTTTTGCTGCGTTCATTTTCGTTTGTTTACCTTGGTTTATTTGTCTTTCTTCTTTTTTTCTTTCATACTGTCCTGTGAGTTTATTGTTGGGTGTGAAAAGGTGAGATGTTAGATTCATAAGTTTAGTTAACCCATACCAACCCCATAAGCTTTAGCTCTGCCCCGTCAGAAACAGCCATGCCTTTGTGCTGTTGTGCATTTGCTCGTGACTCCAAGCCAAACTCATCGCTCCTCCACAGGTTTCAGTTCATTCACAATGTGATTAGAAAGAAGCAGTAACACTAGCAACTAAAATAAAAAAGACATTATTGCATATAAGTTAATGTGTCATATCATAAGGGGTATTTTTAAGGGGGTTTGCAGGACTACATTACAGTTTATTGCAGTAGTTGCACTCATATGTTGTGTCCGCGATCGTGTGTTTGACACTGTTACAGTTGAGAAAGCTCCAGAGTTTTATTCACAGGCTCAGCGACCACTCGTTCCGGTCTTGGCTTGTAGTTTCCATTCTTACACCACTTGTATGATGAAGTCAGAAGGCAGTTAAAGGACCATACCCGTGTTTTTCCGCGCTTTTGCTCATTTACAACAAATCATGTATAATCTTACTACAACCAAGCCCATCTTTGTGTCCTCCAGGCAGCCACTGGTTTCAGAATGTATCTAGGTATCTAAGCAGCTGTGTGCGACTGTCTCTCTGTCTCTCTGTCTGTCTGTTTAACCGTCCGTTCACGTTGTTTAAAGTTAGTCTACCACTGTGATACAGCTGATAGGACACACTGTTTTGTGTTAACGGTCTGTGCCTGTGAATTGCCGACGGAGGCCTCAGAATTTGAAACTTAAGAGAACAGCCCGTCAGCTACCTGGCTATAACAAGAAGGGGCAGAGATCACATTACTGTTGACACGGTGGCCATATTTACAGGAGAGGCTCTGAGGCGCTTTTCCGATTCTTGTGACATCACAAAGTCACAGAATTCCTGACGGCTGGTTTTAAGGCTCAGTTTCTGAATACAGGCTCTGAGCATTTCTCTGTGGACTGAGGCTTTGATACTTTCACAGTATTAATATTGAACCTAGACCTGATCTATAATCAAACGTACCTTTATACTATATGAGACCTATAATGGTAAATTGAATGCTATTTTATTGGTCCTATAATTAGCATCAAACTACATAGTTCTTTGCAGGAAACGTCATGGAAGTTACATGAAGCTCTAAACTAATGCTAAACTTTTTTAAAATTGTTTTGCAATTAAATTTTTATACATTACAAAATTACCTGAAACAAGTGGCCACCTTCACCATTCAAAAAAACACACCACACACTATTTGTGATTTAAATGGAGTAAAAAAAAGGTAATGTGGTAAAAATGTAATTTACTGAAACACAGAAAAACGCTGGTATAGTCTTTTTAAAGGAGGAGCTGATAGTTTGGACTCACTGAACACAGTTTGGCACGGTACCTGCTGCTGAGGTTTGTCCCTGCTTCAGGAGACTTGGTTTGGGAAGGTGCAGTTTGGGATTCACGAGAGCAAACATTATGTTATTCTAACTTGGAATAGCTCTGAATTTGAAAATGACACCCGTGTCCAAAGATCCAGTTTAATTCCTGCGGTTAATTTCTTCATGAATCCCTTCAGAGCAACCTTTTTTGTTTTTTAGATTTTGTTCAAACAGAACGATTTTAATCTGCCAGATGTATGATATAGATTTACTAGAAGAGATGTTTCTGTAGATTTTCATATCCCTGCCTGTAGATTATACAGCAAAGGAAATTTTGTCCATGGCTGTATTTTACCTCGACTCTGCGATCACCTACTGTTCCATGTTGTTTTCTTCACACGACCTTCCCAGCCTGTTGGAGAGCTCAGATGTCTTGCGCAATAGGATCATATTTTCCCTCAAAACAGTTACATTTCCCTGTGCCCCTGTGAAGCTGCTCCTTCCTGAGTACCCGTGTTATTGTGCAAGACTAAAGGGTCGTAGGTCGGCTCATCCTTGTTTTGTTGCTCTCCTTTTGCTTGTGCTTTCCCACCCCATACATCCCCTCTGTAGCTCACTGATAAGATCCACTTGAGTCTCCCCTCCTGGCCCCCTGCTGAGAGAGCTGTTTTTATAAGCAGGAATATGAAACAAAAAAACAAAAAAACATAGTGAACAAAAATCTATTTAATAGCCAAAGTCATGTTTGTTATTAAAGAATCCGAGCTGTTGTCTGAAAAAGTTTCTGTCTCTCTCCCTGCTGCTTTTCCTCAGGCATTATAAGAAGCGTTGCCAGGGACGGATGAGGAAGCATGTTGGGGACTTGTGTCTCCAGGCGGGCATGCTGCAGGACGCCCTGGTCCACTACCACATGGCTGTGGAGCTGCTCAGAGGGGTTAATGACTTCCTCTGGCTGGGTGGTAAGTCTCGAAGATGGCAGCTTATTACTGCAAGGCCAGAGTCTGTATTTGTTTGCTGATGTTTAATATTGTATTATGTTCTATGGGGCCACGTAGCCGTAATATTAGCTGATGTCGCCTTGATTTGTATCAGCTAGAGTCTGACCAACGCTGCATTTCTACAACCAATACCAATATTGACATTGACAGAAGGATGTTTACTGAGCAGGAGATTGTACTGCTGAAACATAAACTTGTAGTATATAATATATATGTATATATATGTTATTGATCACCTCAAACCTGTAGTATCTTGCACTCATTCGACCTGAGAGCCAAAAGGTTGGGGCGCCTGTCATTCCCCTTCTCTCTGTCCCATTTCCTGTCACTCTACACAGTCCTATCTAATAAAGGCTTAAAATGGCCAAAAAACAACCAAACATTTCTTGCACAGTTCCTGCTGATCCTTTTAAAAGTTTAAAAGGCATTGAATTCATTAATCTACAAATAAGGCCTTAATTGGTATTAAAATGTCCAACATCAATCTTTCTTAAAAAACGTCTAAAAAACGCAAAGACGTGGGATTTTAGGAATCATTTTATCCAGACATTACTATTTAAAACCTCAAAATAATTGATAACATCTCTTTTGTTTTTTAAAATAATTTACTGAATATCTCTTTCATTTGATTTCAGTTCTACAGTCTCTTGTGATTTATTATCCGACTCATATTGTGGTAATGGTGTTGTACAAGCTGTTGTTTCTGGATTTATGAATTTCCTGTGTTTTGCATCTGCATTTTCCATCTCACTGTCAGTCTTCTGTTTGCTCTCATCCCTACTGGCATGTAATGAAAATAATAACTTTATTTATAAAGCTCTCTTAAAAGCAAAGGTAATAACAGGCATCAGGCTCAGGAGGCAATATAACAACAATGCAACAACAATCTTAACAACAGAAAGCACGACGGAAATGAGGTTAAAGGTTAAAGAGAGAAGTTTTTTAGATGACAATATTAGAAGCAAACGGTGAACCGTGCAAACATCAGGATCGTAGAAACTCTTGCGAGATCTAGGGAATAAAAATTGGAAGGAAAGAATTGAGTAGAGATAAAAGTCTTTTTATTACTGCTGTGTTTTTGTCTGCAGCTGCGTTGGAGGGGTTGTGTTCAGCGTCTGTTATATTCCACTACCCCGGAGGCACAGCAGGGAAGGCGGCGGGACGCAAGCCAAGTATCTCCCAGCCGGCAGACGCAGGGAAACGCCACAGACCAGGTGAGCGCATCACTCTGTGTACTGTAGGGCTGTTGTCTGCGAGTGAGTTGTGACTGAGTGGGAACGTCACGGCTGAGACTGTCGACCCAAACATCGCCGAACTTTGCTCAGCTAAGCTGCTTCCTGTTTGTGTGCAGAGTACAAGACGCCAGCTTCCTAAACTGCTGAAGCTTCTCTTATTTACCCTGATGACTGCTAATTGAATTAAAATTTAACATTGTTAAATCTGTCTACCCCTGATATTAACATTCGTTTAACATGGTGTCATATTAACACTGCTTTGTGTATATCTTCGCTTTATCAGTGTCATCGTACACATGTCTGAATATATATAATGATAAGGTGCTTTTATCATTTCTGGATCTGAGGATGAATAATTGAGGGTTGCAACTAATGGCTTTTTAAAATTTGATTCTAAAAGTTTATTATTTTTTAATCATTTAATCAACTTAATTTGAAATGCCATGAAATATTTCTATTTAAGAAACCTTAACCACCATATGTTTGGTATTTTTAGTTGATAAATAATGAATATTTTAATTTATTCATTAATTCTTTTAATTATTATATATTCATTAAATTTTTTTTTTTTTTCCATTTTTTTTTTTTATAGTTTTTCCACTATTTTCCAACTGTGTAAATTTGTTTTGGTGAGCTAAATTGCACGCTAAGAGCTTATCACTGCTTAGTGTATTCAATGAGTGTATTTTATAGGTGGGCGGCGGCAGCAGCCATTACGCAGACTAACACTGCTAACACTGCGCCTTGCGTCATGGAGTGAATCTGCATTCTTTCTCTCTGTCTGTAGGGGCTCAGGAGGTTCTCATTGACCCAGGTATGGTATCTCTAACTACCATAGCTCTCGTAGACAACAACCCTCCCGTTTGCTTGTGGTGGTCGCATTAGCCCTGTCGTTTGGTGTCGCTTTTCATCCCGCATCATCACAGTGTTTATTCCTGTGCTTTATTTTGAAAATCACCTGATGTTTTATTCCCCCCCCCCCTCTTCTATGACAGGTAGCGTTCTCCTGTGTTGATTTACCGTCACCATTTTTATTTTTCCTAATGTACCTGCTCTTTCTCACAGCCACATTTTTTGATCAGTATCACCCCGACCACATGACTGAAGACCAAGCCTTTTAATGGCCTCTCTCTCTCACTCCCTTCCATTCTTTTATTTATTAAGCCCCCATTATCCCAACAACTCACATCTTCCTTTTGATTGAAAATCACTTAACCCTTTCAAAAATATTTTGAATATGTTTCTACCTCTTTGAAGTCAAGTTTACATATCTCTGCAGAAGTACCAGCAGGTGGCATCCATTACCAGTGGTGCATACTTTGATTTCCCACTTGATGAATGCTCACTGTTGCATAAATAAATCACACAGTTCATTTATATTCTATCACTTCATCGTCTCAACAATTGTGCTTCTTCTACTTCTGTGCAGACATTGTGCGAATATTGTTTTCTTTTTTTCCTCATGTTGTATGTGCGATTTGGCCAAGAAATAGTGCAGCTCAGCATCTCATTATTCACACGTTTGTCATAGTGACAGCGCCACAGTGTTGCTGGGCACAGCCCTGTTGCTAGGTGACGCACTCTCAATTGGTATTTGTATTCTAATCAGATTTGGCCAAGAGATGCACCTTGCAATTTGGTTTTAAAACATTTCTGGTGCGAGTCTGACTCTGCCCGGGACACAGCTGTGAATCATTGTTTTGATCACATGTCAGAATATCCATGATATCACTTATTACTGCTGTAAGGGATCGTGGTGGCAAACTAGGAATATGCACATATTTTACATAGTTTACTTCAACAGTAGCCGTTGTTATCTGCTCAGATACATGAACAATTCTTGTTTTCTGTGATGATGGACACGGTATGTCTGCGTCTTATTTAATATATGTATCACTATGCATGTGGCGGTGGTAGCCATGGAGACGTCTCTAGAGTATTTAAGGTTCCCCTTCTTCCTGTTGTCACGGTTGTCATTTCCTTTCCCTTTTGTGGTGGACCAGACTGATGGACGGTCGTCCCGGCGTCTTTCTTTAACTAATCATATACCATCATCTTTTGAGTGTAGGTGCCCTCACAGCCAACGGCATCAGTGCAGACACCAGCACTGAGATCGGACGAGCGAAGAACTGCCTGAGTCCCGAGGACATTATCGAGAAATACAAAGAGGCCATCTCCTACTATGGAAAGGTACTGACCACAAACTGCAGAACCGTTAAATCAAGATTTCAACCAGTAGAACTGTTGGATTAAATATATAAATATATGATGTCAATATGATGTTGTTGAGGTTTTTATTCAGATTTTTGAATTTTCGAAACAGCGCTCAGTCCTTGAAATAACTTAAACTCAAATATAAAAGTGCATTTATTCCTAATATCAATCAAAAATTTCCAGCTGGAACCCTGTTTTAAATAAAGGTTTACATGTGCATGCACAATCACATTTACAATAATAAACTGTAGTATATCCATCCGATCCAACACTAACTAGCAGATGATAAAATGTAATAAAAAGCCAGTATTGGCTCAGTAGTTAGTATTTTATTATTAAGGTCACTGAATTCTGCAGGAAGTAATGTAGATTTATGTAGACGTTATCAAGGCCAGACATGAAAAGTGTCAAAAAAATGAACAGAACTTTAAATAATCAGTTATTTTTAATCGGTTAATCCATCCATTTTATGCCACCTACACAGGTCCGTGTCCCATTCGTTTAATTAATGATATAACTTGGAACTGTTGTTATATATTGCTGGGAAGTACTGAAAAAATTATATAATAACAAACTATTCTAGACCGTATCATCCCTCCTGAGATTACATCATACTGTCATGCTGCTTTGATTGTGAAACAGGTATTAAATTACATTCTGTGTGGTAATAACAAGGTGTTATAAAGTTGGTTAAATTTGAATTTAGTTTACTCCTGCACAACACCTGATTACAATAAATCACTGAGTCTTTTTATATTTCTGAAATGGTTTTAAAGATTTTAAGTAACTGACCATCCAGAGCTTTAAGAGTGATCACAACAATCTTAAATTGGATTCTGCCAGTCTTTAGACAGGGTCATATATGACGGTGTTTTAAGTTGATGTTGCTTTAACACAAAATTATCACTTGTAGGCACAAATGCAGCTTCATGTCCATGTTGTAATATTTCTTCCTCTCGCCAGGGGGCAGTATTTAATTTGGTTTTGATGGCGTTTGAAGGCAGTGACAGTGTTTGAGCAGCATCAGACCGGTACATCCTCACATCAGCTGTTTTTTTTAATTAATACTGAACACTACATGCGGACAAGTCCTACGTGTACACTCTCGAAAATGAATCCGTATCAGCCGGTGACGATAACCTGTTAGAAAGCAGACAAATCAGTAAGTGTTATGTATCTGTTCCTGGAGTGATCGCGCTCTCTTTTGACTACTGTACTCGTACAAAGTCACTAAGAATAGCGTTAAAGTATCCTTATTGCTTAGGGAAAGCTGAATGGGCTCATTATGCCACTGGACTATTCAGAAGCAATCCTGTGCTTTATCTTCATTATTATAATTGCCTTTTTGCACTGACCTCCCTCAGCCCTTTTACCTGTAACTAGTTCATTCAGAATTAAATTACATCTCAACACATAGCCATTCAGACGTTAATTGAATTTTAATAAGGAGACAATGAGAGTGAAAGTGGAAGGAAGTTGAGGGAAGGGTGTGAAGCCTCAGCAGCAGTCGCTCAGGGTTTCAGCAGAAAGCAAAAAAAAAACAAAACAAAAACGGAGCAGCAGCTGGGAATCCCTGAGAGAGAAACCAGCGACGGGGGATCAGAGTTATCACGCCTGTCTGTCATCCCAATATCTGCGGTGACTGATGAGGGTGGTCATATGTTAATGAAAGAACACTCCCTCTGATAATAAGGTGGGTTGTAGAAGTCACGGCGCACCTCATTGACTAATTATCTCTCTCCTCCTCCTCCTCCCCCCCCCTCCCTCCCCCCCGCTCCTCCTGTTATCTCCCGCAGTATAAGAATGCAGGCGTGATCGAGCTGGAGGCGTGTGTGAAAGCGGTCAGGGTCCTCGCCATTCAGAAGAGGGCCAGGGAGGCCTCCGAGTTCCTGCAGAACGCTGTTTACATCAACCTGGGACAGGTACGCTCTCCGACTGGGAAATCAAAGCTTGTTTCCAGATACACGGGGTGAGTCAGGGTGACTGCAGGGTATCTTCCTATTAGCGGAGAGGGAACACTAAAACAGAACTCACCTCACCCTCAGAGTATTACCTTTTT
The DNA here is from genome assembly GCF_002814215.2 of Seriola lalandi dorsalis. NCBI lineage: Eukaryota > Metazoa > Chordata > Actinopteri > Carangiformes > Carangidae > Seriola > Seriola lalandi. Next base: position 493,027 of record NW_019524833.1, on the reverse strand, counting down.
GTCCAAGCTCCAAGCCCCTCTCTCTCCTCTCACATGAGAGTTTTGCCCTTTAAGAGCTTTAAGTCTTGCTTCTTTATGTGACCTATGCAGCCAATTGAGTTTCCTCCAGGCTTTGCTCTTCATGTGCAGAAGTTAAGCCTCCTTTTCTCCGATTTCAAATCTCAATATACAGAGGCAAGAAAAAGTGAGCGAACCCTTTGGAATAACCTCCATTTATGTATAAATTTGCCCTAAAATATGGTCGGATCTTCATCCAAGTTACAATCATGAACAAACACCATCTATCCTCATGGAAAAAAATCCAGAATCTATTAAACTTTGCTTATTTATACAAAAGTTTAAGTGCTGGACACAAGATGTCTCCTACTTCACTGAAAAGTCCGTTGTCACTGATGTGCACTGGAGGTTTCGGGTCTCCGAGTCTCGCTTGTGCACAAGGATCAGTGTCCGAACCGGAGATGTCACAAAATCATCGGGTACGAACACAGAGACACTTTCCTGCTTCAGCTGCTGAATGTGAAAAAAAGCTGCTAGTGTCAAACTCTGCACATACATCATTCTGCACAGTGGAGTGCGAACGTCTAAGTCAAGTAACGATAAGAAACGTACAGCTTTCTGGTGGCTGGAGGGAGGGGAAACTTAAATGCTGTCTCCGTAACTGCAGCTGTCAGAGGAGGAGAAGATCCAGCGCTACAGCATCCTGTCCGAGCTCTACGAGCTGATCGGCTTCCACCGTAAGTCGGCGTTTTTCAAGCGTGTGGCGGCGATGCAGTGTGTGGCCCCCACCATCCCTGAGCCCGGCTGGAGGGCCTGCTACAAGCTGCTGCTGGAGACGTTACCTGGATACAGCCTGTCTCTGGATCCCAAGGACTTCAGCAAAGGTAGAAATAAAAAGTTCATTTAACTTCAACTTCTTTTCGCACTTTCACACGCGAACGTTTGGGCATCGCATGAGAATGAGGTTCTCTGGTTTCTTTTTGTGCACACACATCATGTTCATGTTGAATAGTGTGTTTCAGGGTTGCAACTAAGAATGATTTTCATTATTGGTTATGTTTGTATTGATTGATTGTTCTCTAAGCTAAGCTATTCACATTTGAGAAGCTGAAACCAGAGAATATTTGATTATCACAGTTTTTGCAGGTAAATTTTCCGACTAACTAAGTAATTTATCAACTAATAGTTTCATCTCTAGAGTGTTTCCCCCTGGGGCAGCTAACGTTGAACATATGTGACCAGCTGAGAGAAGAGAAACTACATCACTTTTACCAGATTATGACGTTTATTGTGGAGCAGCTGAAGATCAGCTTTTGCTATTATCAGAATCAAAAGTGTAAAACATTTACATAATGTGTGTTTCCTACCAGCAGGTGTGTCATTCTGGCTGTATAACGCCTCCAATGGAGGGTTGTATATTTTCAAAGTGACATTTACACACATATAAATGGAAAGACAAAATCATAAAACCAAGTGGCAATGATACAATATGTACATCGTATATATTTATTGCTTAGGGAAATATATGGAGGTTTTTTTTTTTTTTGGTCAAGGCCAAAGCTTCTGTTGTGGCTGCAGGCTACAGTGACACCATGCTTCTCTGTAACGCAGCAAATCCATCACAGCTTTAACCATTTTCAGAGCCCGAAGAATTTAAATCCAACAGTTTATATGTTTATATGATTTAAATCGGTATCATAATCAGATTGAGCCTGAAGAGAGGTTCTTGTGTTTGCTGAACATACGGTAAAACCAACATCTGTACAGTGAACAGAGGAAATAAAGAAGAAGAATAGAGTCGGCCAGAAGTAAAAATAAAACTGAGGGATTGCTCTCATGCTATCGTAGTTAGATTTATTTATTATTCTTAAGGGTCATGAGTCAAGTAGAGCAGATTTTATGTCACTGACGAGGAGTAAATCTCACTGAATTTACCTTTTTATTTTTTTGTCCAGACACTGAAAGCAGTGGAGTGGCAGCGGCGTAAACACATATTTAACGAGATAAACAAGATGAATAGCGCGGCTTCGTTCCACCTCCGGCGTCGCCGTCTTTTCAGGAGTGCTCCTTCAGGGTTGTTCTGCATTCAAGCCACCGCTTTGCTCAAAAAGAGGCTACGGCTGAATCCTGACCCCTGCGCTTTTGTGGACTCTTCGCTGAGGTTCCTCGCGATAAGCCTCTCGGTTCTACAGACTCTTGACCCTGGCTCATTGCAGCCACTCGAAGACAAGCATTGGCAACACAAAAGACGGCGTTCACACACAGCGAGCGGGAAAAGCTCAGGGTCGCCCCTGAATGTTATTCAAGGGACATTGTGAGACGTTGTGAGACTTTCCTCTGATACGGTGTTCATCTTTGGCCTCGTTTCCTTTTTTATAAACTGTGATTAGAGACGAGCTGCAGGTTGTTGGAGACACGTCACACCGGTGGGCTCCTAGCTAACACACCGAGCATCAGTTATTTAGCACCACTGTGATTCCACCATTACACAAAAAGTAAAGCATGAGATATAGATTATTATTAAATGGGTTACAAACTGGGGTTGTGGAGTAATGTGTGTTGATGAAAGACAATCAAGCTGCATTATGGGTAGTGAAACATCCAGGGTTTTTTGGGGAAGTGATCAATACTAGGGACTCAGTAAGACTTCTATATCTCGGTCTCTGCTGTGACAAATTTTGACATTTATTTATTTCTCACAAACCATCTTTACAGAGGTGCAATACTAAATGGTTTGAGGAATATTTAGGTATTTTATTTTCAAATAAGACACACATTATTATCCACAGCCATAACGGTGAGTTCCTGTCAACTTCTGCCACCAACAGATAACTTTAAATTTGCAATTTTATGTAATTTGTAAAAGGGAAATGCTGCTTTTTACTGGTTTGTTGTTGAATCTCTTGCAAAATTATGGCGAATTAGAAGAAGTGATTGATTCCTATGCATTTCATTTTTTTTTTTTTTTTTTTGAAGTCAAGTAGTTTTAGCTAAAATGTTATTGTCATTTCTTTACCACACTTTTGAAACCATTAAAAACTCTCCCCTGCATAATGACATAAATCTAAATAGCTTATTGTAATAAAAGTAGCCGTGTGATCTAAAGAGAGAAAAGTTCAGCTTATGGAAGAAAAGAAAAAAGCATACATTTTTGATACATACATTTTACTGAATGTTAAGTACAGTATTTTTATATCTAAGTCCCGTTATAATAAGTAAATAAATACCCAAAAAAGAGCTCCTCCTTGCGCCCCCAGTCTGTATTTATATTAGATTAAAAGTCATCATTTAATAGTGAAATATTACATAAATGTGTAAATTTGGGTTCCAGTTTTATTGAGTAAAACATGTGCCCCTCTGGTCCAGAAACACTTCACATCCTACTTTATGTGCAGCGAAGTTCCCACTTCATTATCAGCAACGTTTCCTGGGCGTCGAATAAAATCTATGAATAAATTTATAGTTGATCATTTGATGATTAAAAGTTTGAGGTAAGACAATAAATTCTTACGCTCTTATCCAATTAATAGACCTTAGTCACAAACATAGTGGGACACTTTTAATTTCTTATTCAATATGAAAATATTATAAAATCAGACTCACAAGTGGATGAATACGACCGTTCCATGGAACTTGTAAGCTTTAATAAAAGACCTCCAAAGGGCTGATGGGAAAGCAGGGAATGATGGCTCTAAGTCTTTTGGCAGACGGGATCAGTTTATCAAGCGATAAGACTTTGAGATTCAGGTTCAAGTGAGAAAGAAAATGGTGGGATCACTGGTACATTCCAATAAGGCAGCTTTGCCCCGAGATACAGTGGAACAAATGGCTTTTTAAGTGGCTTTTTCCCCCACACTGCTCCTCTTCTCTCACCAGAAAATGGGAACACACTCATTGTCAGTCTTCGTTCTCTGTTCTCCACTGTTGTCACCTGTCACAGAAATCTTTTAATTTTTTTCTTGTAATAATTTACATGTTTATTCTAGAGGAGAATAATGGCGGTATCATCATCCTGCACAGTAGAAAATCCCCTCCCCTCCCCTCCAGCTTCATCAGGGGCGGTCTGAAGGTACAGTGCCTTTTGAATTGAGGCTTTTCATGACAGTGCGACTGCTAGGCCGTGGCACCGCGCTCATTATCTTGGCGGTGTGTTAATTGGATTGCCAGACACCTCCAGCTCAGGTCTGAAAATACCACGAAATGAAGTCATTTTTCGTGTTTCGAGAGAGAGAGAGAGAGAGAGAGAGAGTGGCATCCTCAGAAAATCCAAAGTGTCCTTTGGATTACTGTCCTCCAGATAATCGCTAGTTTTGGCAGACAGGTGGGAGTCAGCTATTTTTAGACTGCTTAGTGGGTGCAGTTTCACGACATGGGGGAAAAAAAAAAAAGCTTATGAAGGAATTTCATTTATAGTTTGTTCAGATGGCAGAAGAAGTCAGGATGAATAATCGCCACGGTAGGAAAGAAAAAATGCTGATAACTGGAAAGCATCGTGGGCATGATTTGACGTTATTGGAAGCGGTATCTAAGCTGAGAAAACATCCGAGTGTTTACCAAATATCCTCCTTTCCCTGCAGCCCCCTGAAGGCCTCCCCGGCACATCTTTCCTCTGGTTCCTTTCCCCACTCAGTGAGTCAACAGTCGGCAGCTGGGAGTGGAGCAGGGGATCTCGTAGGGGGCTGAGGGTCTTATGTAACATTTGGTGTCAGGCTAGAATGCTATTAAGATGTTTTGTGGAGCTCTGCAGAGCAAATGACGCTGGCTGAGTTAGCGCCGCGCCGCACCGCACCGCGCCGCAACGCGCCGCACCGCACCGCGCCGCAACGTGCCGCGCCGCGTGTGATGAGTCTGCAGCGGGAATACTTGAATTTTAAGAGATGGCTCCGATAAAAACGCTCGAGTTTGATCTAATTACGTTTGGCCTTTTGTGTGTGAAGCACTCGAAGCATGTCGAATACAGACTTGTGAAGGTTTGTCACACACTTGTTGCAGAGTAATTATTGTGTAGGTGTATTTACACAACATTTGTGTTGAATTTAGGGCGTTAGAGCTAAAATTAGTATTATAATAATATTCCTACAATCGCAACATGAAGATGCCGGCATCATCTCATGCTGATTAAAGTAATTTAATTGATGTTCAGCGTTACCAGCGGTTTTGTGTTGTTGTTTATTATAAAACAAACCCTTCAGTGATTTCAGTAAATTTGATTTTTTTTTCTCTGAGAATCATCAAATAAAAAAAGCAGATCTTCGTAAAAAGGATAACAAATTATTATGATCATGTTATCACCATACGATTCCACTAAGAATTGATAATGATGATAATATTGAGTTCTTGGCTCAGTCCCACATTAATATCAAGAATAAAGCTGCACCACATTCAATCAAATTCAAGAAACTTTATTTGTCCCCAGGGGGAAATTTAAAGGGCATAGAGTAGATATTAAAACAGAAATTCAAAATACACAAAAAATAATTCACAATCAGCGCAAGACAAACTGTAAATATTAAGAAAGATAAAAAAAAAAACCAACATGAAAAAACATCGGTGCAAGAAAACAAAAACAAAAAAATAAGAAAATAAAACAATAGAATTTATAATATATTACATTGAGAATGGCGATAACATGGGAGAATGACTTTATCAGTGCAAATAAATAAATAAGCAGCTCAAAGTGGCGCACATTCATTTTAAAACAATGACAGACTTTGACAAAATAAAGGTCCACTTACTGACCTTCTCCAGAGCTTTTAACCACATACATGTGTATGACCACCTGTATTCATCATGTGTGACTGAAGTTCCACACTTCAATCAATCAAACTCCACCTGCAGATGAAGACCATGAGATGCAGTCGAAAGCTCTACACAATTCTATTAAGTGGATATTGAGTTAGAATTTTTGCTACGGTCAAACTGATGTTTCCGAACTGAACTCGTGTAATAATTTATTCATTATTAACAATCCTATATTAATAAAAAGATGAATGATTATGTATTAACGGTGTCAACAATATAAGATATGTAATTTCTGGTGAAAGCTGGTCAATCAGACCTCAGTATCTATCTATCTAACAAGTATCTATCTATCTATCTATCTATCTATCTATCTATCTATCTATCTATCTATCTATCTATCTATCTATCTATCTATCTATCTATCTACCTATCTATCTATCATTAGGTTTACAGTAAAGCTGAAAACAGCAGGGTTGGAAATAAGTTAGAATAATATGGCAGGGCAGCTGTAGTAAGCAGAAAAATCCAGAGCCGACAAACAGGCTGCTCTCTCACAAATATCAGCCTCTCATTTCATTTTCAGATGAAACATTTTCTCCTCGTCCTGGAAACGTGTAGTACGAGAACACAACGTCTTGAAGTTCTCCGTTGTCAGACGGAACAGACGCGGAGTGTGATTCTACAGACTCTATTGATGCTTCTGTAATAATTTGGTTCGGTAGCAGTGTAACATTAGATGTCAGCAATGAGCTTTGTCAGTGTCTGTGACTGTGAATGTCTCCGTCATCTCTCTCTCTCTCTCTCTCTCTCTCTCTCTCTCTCTCTCAGGCACTCACAGAGGCTGGGCTGCTGTACAGATGCGCCTCCTGCATGAGCTGGTGTACGCCTCGCGTCGCATGGGCAACCCTGGTCTGTCCGTGCGCCACCTGTCCTTCCTGCTGCAGACCATGCTGGACTTCCTGTCCGATCAAGGTCAGAATAAACACATGGAAACACACTCGCAAAGAGGCTTGAAAAGAAAAGTAGCCGCATCACACTTCTTCCATTTTTTTTTTTTTTTCATTATAGAAACCTATAAAAACCCTGTGAGGTGCTTCCAGCTTCATGCCCTGACATCAAAAAAAACCAAACATCTAGAAACAGCCACCTTGTCCTTTGGTGATTTCGGCATTATACCTTGTGCTTAATAGTATACGACGCACAACAAAGCCAGCTTTTTCTTGGCGCGAGTGCAACATTGTGCTCTGGGCAGAAATCCTGTGCAGCCAGGAGATAGGGTTTTTACTGAGGCAGTGTGAGCCAGACGGTCCACTGGCCACACAATAGAGGCCAGTGTAATCCTTGGTTGGCTACAGAGCATGAGAATGGAGGGAGGGAGGGAGGGAGGGAGAAGAGGTATGAACAACATGAAGCAAGCTTACTGTATAAAATATTAAACATCAGCAAAGGGACTTCTGCAGCTCTGTTTAGGGTGCTGATAGTAAAAGCCTTCTTAGGAACAGTCCTGCTGGAATAATATTACTATCTGCAGCCTCGCATACATCAAGGGGCTAGGGGGAAGGAAAAAAAAAATAAAACAGGACTGAATGATGTAACTACTACTGCCACCGTTGAGTATTTTCTCACTGGAGGAGCTGACCTTGTAAGCCAGTGTGTTGAGCAGCACTTTTGCTACAATAAAATACCATTTCATATTTACTCTGTGTAACTTTCGGGGCTCAGAGCGCTGCCTGCAGCAGTTTGGGTGCCCTCCTTTGATTGCCTTTACTCCACTCTGCAGTGGGATATTAAAAATGTCAGAGAGGTTATTGTAGGTTTGCTCTAGTGGAATAAGTCCCTGTTGACGTGAGTTTGAGTTTGCGTGTGTGTGTTCGTCAAGTGTAGACTAGAGTTGGGCAGGGAAAGACATTTCATATGGCTCTAGTACAGATAACAGCAGCCTCTGTTCTCAGAGGGATTCCTGTGCACATGTGGGAAGTCTGTTGTTAATGAAACATCAGTTGATGACTCAGGTGAACCAGCCGGAATCAGGCCCCCGGCTCTCCGCACTCTCCCACGGGTGGGCTCTCTTGATCCGGCGACCTCCGGGTTGTTGTAGATGGCTCTCCTCCTCCTCGTCCTCCTCCCGCCGCCTGTGATGGCGAGGACAGTGTCAGCCCTCCACAGGCCCTCCCGTGGCGCGGTCAGCACGATCCAGCGTGACAGTGTTCTTAGTTGTTTCTGGAAAGGATACTTGATGTTAGTTTCCGCCTCAGTTGGACTTTGTGTGGAATTATTTTTCGCCTCTTTAATCCAGCCGCTCTGATACTCTGAAGTCTTTGTCGTGCACGCTACTTAAAAGCTTATTTGAAACGTGGTTTCCTGTGTAGATGACCAAGAACTCTGTGTTCTCCAGGAGAAATCTATCGGCGACAGTCGGGGCCGGAGGAGTTATGTTTTCAAGTTGTCCGTCTGTCCCATTCTCCTGAACACGATATCTCAGTAACGCCTTGAGGTAAATCCTTCATATCTGGCACAAACATTGCCGCGGACTCGAGGATGATCTGATTCAGATTTTGGCGGTCAAAGGTCAAGGTCAAAGGTCACGGTGACTCAGTAACTCCTCAAGGGAATCCCTTCGAATTTTGACACAAATGTCCGTTTAGACTCGAGGATTGAAATGATGAGATGTTGGTGGTAAAAGATCAAGGTCACTGTGACCTCACAATAAAATGTTTTTGGCCATAACTATTGAATTCATACGCTGATTATGACGCAATTAAACACAAAATCTGTCAAATTAATGCCGTAACTCACGAAGAGGAGAGTGTGACCATATTTCCTGCAGCCTGGCTTGTTGGGGGAAGGTAGTGTTGTTCTAGCTTAGGAGAAGTGTACAGCTCAAACCAACAATTATATTTTTCATTATTAATACATCTGACAGTTATTTTCTTTATTAAAAGATTGTTCAGTTTATAAACTGTCAGAAAATAGTGGAAAACAACATATTAACATATTTAAATTTATGTTTTTGTCTTTCCAACAGAGTTTATTATCATAGAAAAACAGGGAAAATACATTCGAGAAGCGATGGTTGGTTTCCAGGGTCCGTGCCAATCACTGTATTTTCCACATGTAAATTATAAACAACAGAAAAATGAGTGATGTCATGGAGCAACTTACTTTTTTCACTGATAATGAATATGTGTCTTTGATGACTCGGGCGGTTTTCAAATCACACTCCTGTAATTGTGTGCGGGAGTTTTTTTTTTTAAATTTTGTTGGAGCTACTATAAAATACAGTTTAATTGAAAGGGAACTAAAAATAGACAGAGATTATTAGAAGAGCTCCAGATATTGTCTCTTTGATCGTATCACATATTAGTGTTGGCTGGTTAAGTCGCGCTCATTTTTTAATTTTTACATTTCTTTTTGCAAATATTGATTACACTGTCTGCAACTGTCGTGAGAATACACATTGTCTTTGAGGCTGGATGCCATCTGCCATTCTTTTCTTTTTAAGTCTTCGCCGGAATCATTAGAAACACACGTAGCTTGAATGTTTTATGAGAGCCTTCACCTCTGCAGCAGCAGCAGCAGCTAGAATTGAAGATAACTCCCAACGGCTCTTCGTCTGGGTCGTGACAAGGTGACCAGGTAGGGCTAATTATAGCGGATTCCTGCACTGCATCAGAGAGTGGCATCGGGGAGGGACACTTGATAAGCGGAGAGGAAGAACAAAACACAACCAAAAACACTGAGCTGAAGAAGGCGGGAACAGCAGGGTGAATGGGGAAGAGGTCACGAGCGATCGCTTGTTTCAACTAGACATGACCGAGCCGTAGCTTTCTTCTTCTTTCTCCCTCTCTCGGAGCAGAACCATGTACATTTTAAATAAATTATAATGTCCAACATATGGTGTAAAGGTAGATCTCTGCTCTGTGGATTCAGCTTCCTCTTCCTTCTTCTTGCACAAAGTGAAATTTGGCATCTTGACCGCAGCACAGTGTGTGAGCAGGGCCTTAAAGAAAACGCCGACGTCCTTGGAGCTGTCCACTTGTGATCGGATCGCTGTAGAATCACAAAATGCGAGTCAAGCCCGGGGGTCTTCGCAAAGGATGCATCGACTCGCCGACTTCTAGGGGACAGCCCCGCTAATGCCTCAGCAGAGAGTCGACAAATCGTGGAAAACAGAACATTTTGTGCATCACATCAAGCCTGAAAGACTGTGGTTATGGTGCATCATCTACAAATGAATCAATACTTTTGTTTGCCCTTCACACATCGTCCCTCACACCAACCCAACTCTTATTATTTTCCTTTTCACGGAGCTTATGCTTGCAAAACAATTAAAAAAACGAGCTCAGTTGACACCTGCTGCTTTACGAATTATTTTAGATCTATCCTGACAAACTGGGAGGCATTAATACGGCAAAAGTACAAAAGACGCTGTCAGAATACCTGAGCCCCCTCATTACTGTCACACTAATTTGTATGGTGTGAGCCGTACTTCACTGGATGTTCGGTCACGTCAAGCTCTGGAAAGCGCAGCCTTTAATGAAGTGCTTGGCAGGGAAGGAGAACTGCAAACAAACTTGTTAGATGAAGGCAGATTTAATAGGTGCAAATTTCAAAAGTGTCTCCCTCCTACTCTTCAGTCGCACGACGAGGTGATGTAAGCTCCGTTTGCAGAGAAGAGGATTCAGGATTCAAAGCAAACTCTTACCCGTGCTTCCTTTCATCCGGGGGGGGGGGGGGGGAGCAGGGGAGAAACAAGTCAACAAAGTAGGTTTTCTTCCTAGTTTAACCCGTGGCTTTGATTATCTAAGGGCCCTGACACGCCAGTCTGACCTCGAGGGAATTGCATCGACAAAGGACAAGTATGGGCTCAAATAAGGGTCAGAAACATTCAGAGCTTGTACAAGTGGTGTTTGCAGTTGTTTATAAAGAAATTCAAGGCTGCACATGTGAAGAAAAGATTTGTAAGTGCTGTTGTGAAAAGCTGTGCACACATGCAAAAGCAAGAAACCTGCATGTAATTTGTGAAGTTTTATTGAGGCTTAAAGTCGTGCATACACGGGGCCCGGCTCCTCAGAAACCTGTGGGGGACGTCCATCTTTAAAAACAGTCCCGTCTTTCCACCTGAATCTGAGTCCGGTCAGGAGGCAGGAGGTTCTGTTACCTTGAAAGTTGCAGTAGATTTTCAAGATGGATGACAGTGTGGGCTCTTCCAGCATCATCCATTATAATTAAACTCCCACCTGGGTGGAACCGAGAAAACTTTTCCTCACCGTTTCTTTGTGTAACACTCACAACTGAGATAATTTATTCACAGATTTTATTCACACAGTTTCATTATCTTTAAAAAAAAAAAAAAGGTTTAAAGGCTTTCTTTTCTTTTCCTTTCCTTTCCTTTACTTCCTTTCATCTCCTTTCCTTTTCTTCTCCTTTCCTTTCCTTCCTTTCTTCTCCTTTCCTTTCCTTTCCTTTTCTTCTCCTTTCCTTTCCTTCCTTTCTTCTCCTTTCCTTTCCTTCCTTTCTTCTCCTTTCCTTTCCTTTAATTCTCCTTTCCTTTCATCTCCTTTCCTTTCCTTTCCTTTCATTTCCTTCCTTTCATCTCCTTTTTTTTCCTTTCTTCTCCTTTCCTTTCCTTTCTTCTCCTTTCCTTTCCTTTCCTTTCTTCTCCTTTCCTTTCCTTTTCTTCTCCTTTCCTTTCCTTTCCTTTCCTTTCTTCTCCTTTCCTTTCCTTCCTTTCATCTCCTTTCCTTTCCTTTCTTCTCCTTTCCTATCCTTTCCTTTCCTTTTCTTTCCTTCCTTTCATCTCCTTTCCTTTCCTTTCTTCTCCTTTCCTTTCCTTTCCTTTCCTTCCTTTCATCTCCTTTCCTTTCCTTTCTTCTCCTTTCATTTCCTTTCCTTCCCTTTCCTTTCCTTTCCTTTCCTTTCCTTTCCTTTCCTTTCCTTTCCTTTCCTTTCCTTTCCTTTCCTTTCCTTTCTTCTCCTTTTCCTTCCCTTTTCCTTTCCTTTTCCTTCCCTTTTCCTTTCCTTCACTTTCGTTTCCTTTCCTTGTCAAGCTGCACTGATTCATGTTTTTGGAATAACAGTGGATCACGTCAGTGTTTGCAATGAGAAACGTTTCACCGGTAAAGATCGTGCAGCAGTTAGTTGTCCTCAGCTCTACGGAGCATTTTAGCTTCTTTTAAATCATTGTTTTGTTTGTCTGGCCCTGCGACCTCTGCTCTCATCAACCCTGTATTCAACTGCAGAAGGCAAAACACAAAAAAAGCTCTGATAAACTGACTGTACACTACCTGCTCAGCACTAAACGGCAGACAAATGTAGTGACTAGTTGGGAACAAAGTGGGGCATTTATCAGCTAAAGAGCCAGATATTTTTATTCCACTGAATGCTAATGTTCCTTCCTGTCTGCTGGATGTGTAAATAGGCGACTGCTTAGCTAATATGTTTGCCACAACAAATTCAGAAGATGATGATGCGTCAGTGACGGGTTTACAGGTTCCTCTGGTGCTGAATATCAAGTAGGCAAAAAAAAAAAAAAGACCCTGAAAGTATCCGGCATCGGATAAGAAATATGATTATGATAATCTGTTCATGGCACCCATTAGTTCAACCAAACAAACAAACAAACTAAATAAATAAATAAATAAAAGCAGCTTTTCACAGGTTAAAAAGTTTGATAAAATCCTGTTTATTAATATTTTACTGACATTTGACCTTTACTTTGAAGGATCATTCGTTTTATTAGTCATTGTGGAAGAAATAAAAACGTAATGTTAGTTAATTACTGTTTTCTATTCTTAGCAAAAAATACTCACTACGGGGATACGCAGCCAGCGTTGTGTCCTGGAGCGGCCCCTCAGCACTCGGCTGCTGTGAACGCTCAGACGTGGCAAACAAGGAGAGAAAAAATATATCATCAATCATGAAAGCTGTGAGCCAGGAGGACAACTGAGCTATTACTCCATTCATCTCTTGCTATTTTATTCCTTTTACTCTTCTCCCCTCTCAGTCCGTCTGATTCCCTCCTCTGTCCACCTCCATCTCACTTTACCCCCCCTCCTCCCCTCCACCTCCTTCCCTCCCGTTCCTTCACTCACAACCTTTTCCTCTGTTATCTCTTCCCCTTTCTGTCTGCACTCTGATTTGCTGGCGGTCTGGTTTCTGGCTCCCAGGTTTATATTAACATTTTGGGTGGACAGTCTTTACTGTTGCCAGAGGACATAAAATCCTGGAGTCATCCTTTTGGCTGTTAATACAAGCATCTCATCTCATATGCACAGTGTATATATATCTCAGGCAGCTGATTAAATAAACATCGTCTGTTGCATCATGGATGTAGCCTGTTTCCTCATTGTTTTTTTTATTGAATGTACAATAAAGTGGAGGGAAAGCACCAGGGCTATCATAAGACCTCCTAATGTACTCCTACGAAGAGTTTATAGATCTGTGTGAAATCTTTTGCAAGTAAATGTCCTTCTCCACCCTGATGGACAATCTTGGAAACTTACACACCCAAAGCAAATTCTACAGCTGGGTGAGCAGTAATGATCCCTCAAAAGGTATTGATGGTACAATAAAACTTTACTTGAAGGCTGGGGCTCTTATTGCTGAGAGAGAGAGAGAGAGACACCTCGCAGCCCATTAACGTCCGGTTAATTTATACCACACACAAAGATGAAATCTCGATTGGCGAGCGATGGAGCTCGAATTATCCGGGTGCGGGGGGGAAAATTTAAAGGGAATCGTGTTATGTCATAATTGCTGCTGTCTTATCGGTGGATGATTGTATCTATAGATTTCTTTGCGGCTCAGTGATTTTTTACGTTCTTCATTTATAGAGAAGAAAGAAGTGACCCAGAGTCTGGAGAACTACACCTCCAAGTGTCCGGGGGGAATGGAGGTCATCACCCTTCCCGACGGCCTGAAGCTCCCTCCGGTGCCCTTTACAAAGCTTCCCATTGTCCGGTAAGAGAAGAGTCTGACTGATTGTTACTTTTTCTGTATCTTGTCACATGTTGGCTTTATTTTTAACCAGGCTAAATATCATCCAAAATTAGAAATCTGGTGTAATTACACCATTGGTACATCAAAGTGTGGCAGTTAGTTAGCCGTTACTGCTAAACGGCTATGTGGGGAAAAAAAGAAAGAAAAATCTCTTAGTGTATAATTGGTGCTTTTAATTTCAGTTGCTTTGAAGTGAGGCTTTCCATTAATCTTTCAGCAATGATTTAAAAACTGAGGTAAATTTGGTTTTTATCCTGTTTTTTAAAATTTTCTAATGCAATTTCATATTGTCAACAAACCCAAACAATGTTAGTCAGTCTGTCTCTCAATATTACCCAAATTCCTCAGCATGTCTGTGTCTTAAAATCTTTTAAAAAATGGGTTATAATTATCTACTTTTATTAAAAACAAAAATCCCAAACTGGAGTAAACAGTAGATTTGTTGAGGACAGTTTTTAGCCGTGGGTTCGTTGCTTTATTGAGTTTTTACAGCAGCAGAACGGTATATGTGGGATCAGCTAATGAAGGAACTTTATCAGTAGATATAAAATATATATATATATATATATATTATGAGTAGATTGTTCCCATACTGATATAAGTATCGGAAAAGCCTCAGATACTAAAATAGGTAAAATCGCGTATCAGCGAGTAAATGAGTCTTTGCACTGATCCGATACCACGTAATTAATTAATAAACTTTATTGTTTCGCGCTTGGAAAAAAAACAAAAGAAATCTCTTCTTCTTTGCTGCTCTAAAACAGAAGCTTACACAGGGAAGGTTGCGCCGTGCAGGTAACAGCAACTACTGACTTTAGAGCGACGGCGAAGAATTGATTCCTGGTTAGTAGCGTAACGTTAGCCATTAGCGAAATGTCAGCAATTTGGCCACATGTTACACTGGGAAGTCCCACCAGTAAAAAAAGGACAACTAGATTTATTTTTTATGACTGACAGTCAAATTAGATAATAAAAGAAAGATTCTACTTTTTTTTATTTTTATTTTTTAAATGCAATGGTATTTATACCGTGGTGTCTAAAAGATACGAGATTTTCAGACACATGACAACCTGAAAAACATTACATCTCATTTTGCATTAACAAATCAGTATCTTATTGATAACGCTGCTTCTTTATTCCTTATGTGTAAGAAACGCTTTTTCTTCCGAGGCGTTTTAACACCAAAGAGCTGTTTGGGAGCTCCACACCCACCTTTAATGACCCAGGCTTCTTGGGCTTATTATTTATGAGCCGGTACTCTGATTGGCGGCAGTAGAACTTCCCTTAAGAGAAATAATGGCCGCTCAAAACAGGAGGAAAAAAAAAAACAAAAAACCACAAACAAACCAACAATGGAGCTTTTGTTTGATAAAACACACTGAAAAGTCACATTGAAAAGTTGTTGCGGCAGTGTGTATACCAGCTTTAATGCTTTTACAACACTTAAATAACTTCACTGACAGCGAAATCCAAGCTCAAAGCGAGACAGATCTGCCTCAAGGCGAAAATGACCCCTGCACACTGCAGTTAGGAGGCAACTGTGGAGGCTGGAGAGCTGGAAACAAACCAAGAGAAGCTGTGCATTGGCAATGAAGTAGATAAAAAAAAAAATAAGATAAAAAATTACATCTTTCTCTCAATGTCATCGCAGGTTCGACCTTTTGATCACAGAAGTCATTAGTCACCAACCATAAATCCTTTTTATTATAATGTGTAATGTTTGAAATGTTAATGAGCAACAGTAACGGCAGGTTCTGATGTGCAGGAGTCTTTATCTGCTAGATTACACTGACAAGGTTCCTCTGACTGGATTAATAGCTCCTGCTCCCTGAAAGTGTGGAGTGCACTTTTTTAAATGTATTTTTTTCATTGGTTTTTGCTCTTTACTTTTATGAAACTCTTGCAATATACTGTAAAAAAAAAAAAAATCATGAATATTCATCACAAACACTCAGATTTTAGTGTTCGGGGGGGCTGAACTGATCTGTGTATAAAAATAAAAACGACACGAGCTCATGTCACTGTTCTGCCTTCTCCTCCTTTGATGCCCAAACTCAGATCAGTGAAGCTGCTCAATCTGCCTGTCAGCCTGCGCCCCCACAAAGTGAAAGGCCTGCTGGGACAGAACATGTCCACCGCCAGCCCCTTCATCTACTCGCCCATCATCATGCACAACAGAGGAGAGGAGCGCTGCAAGAAGATAGGTGAGTCCAGAGAGCGTCGCCATGCAGCCGGTGACCGTAACATGATGTTGTTCTTCGTAACCTAAACACACTCGTATGAATACACGTGCAGAGAGAGAGAGCGACTTCTCTTTCTCTGATACCCTGACAGTACGATGATAAATACATTTATGGCTCTGTTAAAACTAAATAGAATTGTCATCACAAACAAAACATAAATTATTTACATTTTAATAATCAGAGCGTTCACAATGTGCACTCAAAACCAGCAGGGAAAGGCGCTTAGAAACATCTCTTTCTCTCTCTCTCTCTTTCTCTCTCTCTCGTTGACTGTCTCTTCACTTCCCCGTTTGGGATCAAAGTTGTGTTTACAACCACGAAAAGCAGCAGCTGAGAAAACCGAACGTAGTGACGCGGTTTGTCCGTCTGTTTATCGGTTATCGATCTCCTCCGCTCTGCTTCAGTGAGTGACAGTCAGCTGGTCGTGGTGTGTGTTTGTGTGTGTGTGAGTCAGTGTCGCAAGTGTCATTTATATGCTGATGATGCCGACATGAAATTATGGCAGGGCAAGTTAATTGAAATATTTATTTAGTAAATAATAAAACAAGCCAAATATCGTCTTGACATTGGAAAAGTTAAGTTATCTGCAATCGCTCTGACGATCGGAACAACCCTAATGGCTACTGCCATTTCAGATGAAGGGCTATCATGACAGAAAGTTTGTCGAGTTCTTTGATTTCAGGTGAGTGGATTATAACTAGAGTTGTGAGGTGATGGTTCGGGAAGTTTTTTTCCACCTCTCTGATTTCGCAGGTTTTTCTTTAACAAACTTACTCGGTATAGAAGCACACGAGTCTCTCAGATGATGTAATGATTTACTGTGTAAAAACACTGCACAAAATGCACCTTGGCAGTCGTTTAGTTTACAGGTACAGTTGCGTTTACTCATTTGGCAGAAGATTTTATCCAAAGCGACTTACAAGTGAGGGTCAACACTAAAGGCTCAGTGCAGCAGGAGACCTTGGTGTAAGCGCTAAGTGCGACATCTATTCAATAAGCACACTAGAATAGTTGTCATGTTTTTACGTACACGGGCTTGTACATTTGATATTGATCTGATTTTAAAGAGGCAGACATTTTCCGGATTGAATCAGTACAAGAGATGAACAACAGCATTAGAAAATGTTATCCGATGGATCCAGCTGAGGAAAATGAATGGACTTTTTCTTCCACAACATCCTCCCACTTCACAACAACGATATAGTAGAGGTGTAACGATTCAGAAACCAAGATACAAACACCAATGATTTGGGTCACGACACCAGAAGACAAATCATCTATGATATGGTTGACCATCCGTCTCCAAACTATAAAAATGAGGCATGTGCTGCAGCCACCTCAGGTTAGATTAAAGTCAGGAATACTTTACAATTTCTCACCTTAAAACTCATTAGTTTCTTCTTACTTTCTTCTGTCACTCACAGCAGGGTGTCTTAGAGCTTTACAAAGGCAGCTGAGGTTCTTGACGATGTTTGATCCGAACTGAATCGTCTGATCAGAACTGACAAGGACTTTCGGATGAGAGCGTCTTCAAGAATCTCAAGCAAGTCCAGTTCCCTTTTGTTAAAGCTCTAAGAGAAACCACGACCTGGACGACTGAGACTCTTCACAGACTGTTAGCAGGAGAGTCTGTGTTCTTGGAAATATTCCAGTTCCCTTTTTATTGATCTTGATAATGTCCAATCAGGGCAGACAGGACAGATTCCTTATGGAGACGACTCCAGCGAGTGCAGTCTCTCCACTCTGGGGCTTATTTTTGTTGACTTGTCAAACTACACGAGTGCACAATTAGTTTTTACAATTGTACATGAATTATAGCTGAAAGGTAACGGCCAGCTGCTGTGATTTCTCTGCCTGCAATTACTGTACATCAGCAGTCTGCACAAGCTGAACCTATATTTAATTCGAGGTCGTTATTCAAATCTAAAATGTTTTTTTAATTAATTTTCCACCTGAATATAGTAATGTATTCCAGAGGTACATTTACCAGTGAATAGCAGATTTTTTTTGGGGGGGGGGGTGTATTTGTGATCTTTACTGGGGGATAGCTGCGTGTAACAGCCAGGGCCAGAGGCGTCCGTCTGTCCCCTTCTCGTAAACGTGATGTGAGGGAATTTCTTCAAATGCGGTACAAACTTTCGCTTGGACTCAAGGTGGAACTGATTAGATTTTGGTGGTCAAAGGTCAAAGGTGGCCTCGCAAAACACAATTTTCGCCTTGTGAACGCCATATCTCGGGAACTCCTCGAGGGAAATCCCCTGCAAGTTTGGCGCCAATGTCCATTTGTACTTGAGGATGAACTGATTTGATTTTACTGGTCAAAGGTCAAAGGTCACTTCAAATGTCAAGGTCACAAAATCTCACAAAATAGGTTTTGGACCATAACTCACAAATTCATCCAGCAATTATGACACAATTGAACACACGGATAAAATGATAAAGCAGGGACATTTCATATCCAAAAAGGTCAAAGGTCAACTTCAGTGTGACATCTTAATGTTCTGCAAAAAAACACTTTTTGACGTATTTCAACGCTGTACCACAGGACGGGGAGATTGTGACCATATTTCCTGCAGCTTGGATGGTTGTCGGCGGCGTACAACAGTGAGGTGATGATTCCAGTCAGGCAAACACAGAGATAATACGCATAAAATATCAGATTTAAAATCATCATTTCAACTTGACCCCTGTTTTGTCTACGTATTGGAAATTCTTCTATACATCAGCTCAGGCCCAAAACAGTTAATATCCTTCCCTGTGTTTCCTTTAATTATTATATGTGCTGTGTGATGCAGCTCACGATGAGCCGTGGTTAATGTCTCTTTTAATTTAAAAGTTTCCTTAGTTTCTCAGATTAGATTTATCTCATTTAGATTCATCCGCTGACTGTGATTCCTTCATCAGACAGACAAACGAGTCAGCGGCATTAAAAAAACAAAACAAAACAAACAAATTAATAAATGAAATAAAAAATTGCCTGCCTTCCTGTCATGGTGTCCTTGTAAACAAAGCCTACCTTAACTAGTCCAGTGTTGAATTAATGACTGCCTCTCATGAATGCCCTCACCGCCTAAGAAACATACAGCATATTCATCACTTGGTATGTAAGCGGCAGCAACAGGCTCAAGGCCACGCTGGAATCAATCACCGCCGTCCTGACTGGAAATCTGCTTCGTGAAAAACTACAGCTTGTTTGCGTTGTGTCTGGAGTGAATCCATTTCAGAGGTTTATGAAATCCCCGACGCAGAGTCATCAAACAAAGTCCAATTTAATATTGTATTTGAGCCACGGTGAGAAAGTGACTGCGGCCGTCCATTGGCTGTGTGTGTGTGTGTGTGTGTGTGTGTGTGTGTGTGTGTGTGTGTGTGTGTGTGTGTGTGTGTGTCCTCAGGTTGTAGACATCAACAGCAACATGTTGCCAACGCTGAGTCAGGGACATCATGCAGGGCCCCCTTCATCTCTCAGTCCTTTGAAGCCCTTTGAGATCCATCCCTGGGTCTTTGAAGCACCAGTTTACATCTTTTTTTGTGAGAGTGTATATTTTATTTTATCAAAGTGTAGTGGTTTGGAAATCGATGCCCAGTCTTAAGTCATACAGCAATTAATGTAAATGTACAATAGTGACTACTCGAGAACTGATGTCGAGAGCTGGTTTTGAGACAAATACCGACGTCACTTGAGGTGTATGAAATAATAATGACCCACTTTCACTGCAGTTTTCTTCTTTCTTTTTTTTTTGTCATTTTCTTTCTCCACACTTTTATAAAATGTGTCTAGACTTTAAACGTTGCTGAAGATTTTGTGTCTTCTTGAGGAAGTAGATTATAACAGAGCCTGTTGTAATTTCAATAAAACAATGACAGCCCGAGTCCAGCGGCAACAAAAATGTGATTCCCTTAATTCAGGGATGGTTTATTTGGAAACATTATTGTATTACTAAAACCATTATTGTCTATTTTGTTGTTTTATTAACTAGTAGCATAAGGAAAAATACTTGGTGTAACCATTGCAGACTCCCCCATTCATATTGCACATTGTACAGATTTGAATTATATTTATATTTTATCATATTTCTTCACATTCTTATTCTATTCTAATTTTTTTCTGTTTATATTTAATCTATATGACCTGCAGTACTTTCTTACTATGTTTATTTACACCAAAGCAAATTATTCTCATTCTGCTTGTGGTAATTCAATGTGCTTAACAGAAATAAAAGACGCATTAAAAATGGAGGTAAAAAGCCTCATAAGACAATAGTATAAAAACGGGTAATATCTAATATTTAAGTGCACGATGAATAAATGAATAAATGTAGGCAATGGAGGACAGAGCAGCTTTTAGCTTCTTTTTTAAAGCAGAGTAACAGTTTGGGAAGATTTGGTATCCATTGGGAGCTGGTTCCAGCAGTGAGCAGCATCGCAGCTGAATGTCAAATACATCAATTGTGCACAATAACATACATTTTTACATGTAACCAGGTGTAGCCAGGATATACAGAAAAAAGCCATTTAGTATTGGTCTTTTAAACAATAGTTATTTGTTCTACTCAGGATTTAAGGTCAGACCTTTATCAAGATCAACAAGCTTTTATTCCTAATATTCCTAATTCCTTTGGCGTTTTCAGCAAGTATAAAGACAGTTCTGGACTTTGTTTGTCACCAGTGAAATGTGCACAACAGGAATATTCTTGAGAACTTCATTATGGTCTGATATGCGCCGCAGCTGTAAACCTTTTACGGCCTTCAAGTAAACGTCACTTCCCACTCATTCATTTTTCTGACGGGGGGAACCGGAGTCTTTAGTATTCTGTGCTAGGCTCTGGCAATTTGAGGTGTGTGGACACTGGGAATATATATGTGTATTTTCTTGCTCTTTAAGTCGCATGCTATGAATCAGATTGATGTTCAGCTATAAAACAAGGGGTCCTCTAATGGGAGATTGTTCTCCCTATAATTGCTCTGAGACTGAGTTTTAAGAACTGTCTAGTCTGCAGCTATTCATTCACTTTGATACGTGTGATAGGCTATCTATTACAGTGGTATATGGACATACAGGGAGGTGAATTTTATTTCATCTAGTCCTCAGTGGGGAAACTGAGACATAGTGCGGCCTGCAAGTGTTTGGGCACTGACTTATTTTCTATTGTTTTGGCTCTATACTCCAGCACAATGGATCTGAAATAAAACAATAACTATGAGTTTAAAGTGCTGACTTCCAGCTTTAAGGGTGCTTTAGGGTGTTCACATCCATAGTGAGGTAGCAGAGTAGGATTCTGGGCTTTTCTTTGTACATTTGCCCCAGTTTTAGACCAGTGGAGCAGGGCAGTGATTCTGAGCGTACAGAGTTTTTCCGGGACAAACAAGTGTAATGATCTCGATCTTTCTTCCGGAGATCACCACTCTGGGTCGCACCAGATCTGGATTTCCATTTGTGATCTATTCCCACGTCCCATGTTCTTATACCTGTCTGGGTGTGAAGTACCGGCAGACGAATGTTTCCATCGCCCCAAAGTTGCCAATCATAGGGAGCCTTGTTACCAATTTACCCCAGTGGCCAGTCGTGGTATTGCAATGAAAAAAAAATCCCATCTGGCTCAAAAATCATTTCCCCCACAGACCACCGGAGACATCTGTGCAACTATTGACGGTACACCAGGAATTATTACTCTCTGCTTTATACATTTTTAAACCATGATGGTTCATTTGCAAAACTTTCCCAAGAGCACTGGAAAAAGCTATTTTTACACGCATGACGTCAACCCAATGTAAATTTGATGTGCTAAGCAAGGCCGAGCGGGGGCAGGGCCGAGGAGAGAAAAACTAATGGGCCTGTCCAGCGGGCTGTGCAGCGTGGAAGCAAACCGGGAAGCGAGAAAATGTTTTTGGTTAATGTGCAAGAAATGTTAATTCAAATCTTGTCCCTGGTATCCATTTTTTATAATACATCCATGGTCAGCACGAAGGTCAGGGAGAGAGCAGGCGGCCACTTTAAGTTCCTGCAACATATTGGCAAAAAACTGGAGGCAGCTTGAACGTAGAGCTGCATTTAAAAACACAACCTACTCATTAACTTCAGTCGAACCGCGATGAACCGATTGAGGTGTTGTCTGGCAAAACTTTAAACCTGGATCAGTGCAACTTCACCGGGCAAGGCCCGTTTGTTTACCTCCTGATCGATGAATGACTGTCACTGTGGTAACTTTCCACAGTTATAACATCCAGTCTCATAGTAAACTAACGTGCAACATTTTGGCGTCCTGTAGGTCTTGACCCATAAATTAACCTGGACGTCCTGGATCATATGTCATTCTTCCTTGGTTCCTGCATTAGGTAATCTCTCTGGCTACTTAAATGAAATAATCTTGACTCAGGGTTCATGTAGTGCTTTTTATAATGATTTTTAATCGCATCTCAGTCTTCCTCACCGGTCGGCGTCAAGATTATTTTGCCAAACTACTATTTCTAAGGCCAAGAATACACTTCCACGACCAACGTCTTGCTGCTCTGTAACATGTTGACATCTCACGCTTGTCAAACAGATGAAGCGTTTTTGGTTTGTTGTGTATTTTTCATTTGGGCTGTTTAAATTCTCTCATTTAGAGCATTAACACAATTTCCTCCAGAAATGTGTCTCCATCCGAGGCTCTAATGACAGCTTTGGTTATGTTCTCCTGCTCTGGGGTTGCTTCATTTCACATGCATGATTTCTGCTCCAATGCCCAGGCACAGTGTGCATGTATTATTCAGTATGAACGACTGCTGATAGTTTTGCAGAATATTTCTCTACAGGATGCAGTAACATCAGTAAACGTCTTGAGTTCTGTCTCTGGTCAGATAAGAGGTCGGCGATGTAACAGGACATGAGGGACAGATTGACAAAATAATTTGCACTGTAAAGTGCGAAACGCAAACACACCCAGTGTTTAACCGACCACGCAGCCGTACAGTGACTCAAAACATTAATTATTGCTTTGTACAATGAGGTTTCAAAAAAAGCTGAAGCCTTTGGAGCGCTGTGCTGAATCTCAGTGGCCACTTGAGGAGTTAGTACTGTGGCAACACAAATAAGATGGCAGCAATCCAATTTGTTTTTCTATTTTCTGAGGTGTATTTCACACTTAATTGGCTGGCTATGAGAGCATGCCTGTGAGCCAGACCTGAGGTTGTGTGGGGTTTCCAGACATTCGTATTATAGATATCTTTCTTTTGACTGACTTAATTTCCCAAGGTGCATGGCTGCAGTTTGCCATCCATAAATCCCTTTTCCTGCCAGGTTCTGAGCTAGGATTTTCAGCCCCTCTTTTGCAAGTCTATTTAGAGCAAAGGACTCCTCTAAATGGACTAGAATGTGTTACATTTCAAAATGGAGATGGGTATGGCTACAGTGGGACTAAAGTAGCTTCTCAATCTAACAAAACCTTTCAACGTCTCATTCAGGAATGATGGATACTGCAGTGCAGAGCTGGAATCTTTTTTTTTTTCTAAAAGTAAGACTAGGCTGTGAGTAAGTCCAGGCTAAAATCCAACTTTGTTCTCTCAGGAATCAATGACTGCTGCAGCTTTTAGCTTAATATTTCCTAAATGTTTTGAAAAAATCTGCTTGAATACAGCGCCCATAATGCAACGCTAACCAGCCTTTTACAGTTTACATTTCTCCAGAGCCCATTTAATTAGGTCCTAACATAATTTGATCTCATTGTTCCTGCTGGCAGCTCAATAAATTTCATTCTGTGAGCTAACAATGACCCATTCGAGGTCTTATCTCGTCTGTAACAGCTCCAGCATCAATTCAAATTAACGTCATTTTTTTTTCAATCATGTGTAAATGGCCCAAACTGTCACGCCCAAATATGATTGTTGAACATCTCATTCCAAACCGTGGGCTTTAAGATGCTGTGTCCACTCTTTGCAGCAGCAGTTTGTAGCAGTTTGCTCTCATTCAGCCACAAGGGAATTAGCTTTAGCATTGATCTGAGTGAAGCTGCTCCATAGTGGGGGTGCAGCTTCACTGCACCCCCACAGTGGGGGTGCCGACATCGAACACTTCAGCCAAAAAAAACCCACAACAACCAAAATTGCTGCATCTTTGCAAAAAGTTGACTGTCATACGACGTTATCTGGCAATAAACTGTGTCGGCCAATCAAACGCGTTCAAATGCACATTCCCAGGAGATTACTCTGTAACATAAATGCTGTTGCAATGAAAGATGAAATGATGGGAATTCTCCAGAGTAGAAAAATCATACTGACTGTGTTTCAATGTTTTGTTTTTCAATTGGTCCCAGAAGGAACACATCTGTACCAGAAATGTTAAAGATGGTTTGGCACATAACCTCCTTTTTAAAAACCACCACACTTTAACACATACAAATATTCTTTTACAAATTGAACAAGAACATGTAACATGTTAATTACTGAGATTTAAAAGGTCCCAGCAGGTGGATTTTGTTATCTGACAGAGTCCGACTAGCTGTAGCTAAGCTAAACTAAGCTAGTTGCTGAGTGTAGCTTTATATTGACTCTTTCCTGACTCTTGTCAAGAAAGCTGTTTTCCCCAAGATGAGCTGTTTCTTTAAAGGAGCTGGATGCTGTTTAACGAAAGCGTGACATAAACTGGATTGTTTTATTCAGTGATTATTCACTTTGGTTCTAAATGTATTAAAAATTAATCAGAAAGATTTTATTTATTTTTCTATTTACATCATCTATCACTGACTGATGTTTTTGCTCTTTAATAGCAGTGTAGACTAATGGTGTATTTCCCTCAGCTCATTAATTGCAAATGGGTTTTAATATCTCATACATCTTATTCTAATGTATTCATGTCTTTCTTCTAATTTTATTCCCCCCCCCACCCCCAGACTTCCAGTGGGTTCAGGGGGATGTTTGTGAAGTGCAGCTCATGGTCTACAACCCGATGCCTTACGAACTTCGAGTGGAGAACATGGTAGGTAAAATGTATTACACCTGAACTTCAAATATACTGTAATAACAGACTTTAAAGGTCCCATGTTTTAGACTTTTCTGGTCTATTATTTGAAGTGTTGATCCATAAGAAGATATATTTGTGTTTTGGTTCTTAACAAGCAAAAACCATCTCAGTGTAGTTTTACATCTTCTCTCTCAGGCTTCTCTCTGGAGCTGTAGCAACAACAGGTCGGTGAGCCAATCAGAAGAGAGGAGGCTCTGAACTTCTCTTCTGATTGGCTCATAATTTTCTGAGTGATCCAATAAGAATATAGCAGATTTCAGGTAAAACACTCGCAGAAGACAAATCTTGAAAGGTTTGGATGGTGGGTCCAGGTGGGCGTGGCTTGGTGACTGCTTTGTTGTGACATCACAAAGTTCCAGAAGTCGTGACAGCTGGTTTTAAGGCTCAGTTTCTGAATACAAGCTGTGTGTGTTTCTCTGTGGACTGAGGCTTTGATACTTTCACAGTATTAATATAGAACCTAGACCTGCTTTATCATCAAAGGAGACATGGAAATCTTTATTCAAAATGGGACCTTTAATGTTGAATCAGCAGTTTAAATATGTGATGGATCAGAATTTCTGATTCATTCAGCTTTGTGAGAACAGGACGCTGCTGCAGTACAAACCGTCCCCTCTGCACCCACCTAAGAATCACACCAGGTGAAGTGGCACTGTGTTGTAGTCATCCTTGATCCCTTAAAAGCTTTTTTTTTTTTGACAGCTTAATACTGTAATGATCGTATGAGATGTGAGAACAAACTCTTCTTGCTCCTCACAGTAAGAGAGCTTCACTAGATGCCATTACTTTTATGGTTTCACACACCATCCTGTCAGACCAGATAGGTCTCTATACTGAGGTGAATGCGACGCAGTTCGCTTCCCTTTTCTGTGCAAAATAAAGTTTGAAAAGAGCCATCAGACATCAGGGAGTCCAATTTAATTGTATAGCTTAATAGTTGCTTGGTGACTGCTGCAACATCTATTTCTAATTTATGTTCTTTGTCCCTTACCACTCCTTTCCAAACATATATACACACACACACACACACACACCGGTTGAGCCACTTTATCAGGTTCAAGGGTGCAAAAGATTACCAATTAAATTGCTTTTCTTCCTGCTCACGGCTGTGTCTGTTTATGAATGCAGCGATGTGGGACAGCCTTGAAATGCAAAGCAGTCATCAGGCTCAATAAAAGGCGGGCAGAGAGAGAGGCCTACTTTCAGCTGTTAGATAGCTGCGGCGCACACGGCGTCGCATGCAATGTACTACCCGTCAAAAGTGATGTTGCCTTTAATTATTTGGAAAGTCGAGAACAAATTGCCGTGAAAGTTTTGTGGCAGAGTGTAAATGAAGACAGTGGCCTCTTAACTGCGGTGGCTGTCTCAAAGCTGATGCCAAATAGACTTGGACAGGTCTCGCTGGTTGATTTAGCCGTTCTGCCTCGTCTGATAAAGGCACATGCTGTTACAGACGCAGGAAACGCGGGCGACAACCGAGTTTGGAACATATGGAGAGTGTTTAAACCGAAGGAGTAATCAGCAGCCAGTTGTTTATGAGTTAAAGCTCCGGTGAGCTAAATTTGTGTCATCTCACTAGATCACAAAGTTTGGCTGCAACAGAGAAAAGTGTCTGTTTCGTCCTTGTGAAAAAACGATGATAATGATTCAGAACTTAACAAACAAAACACAAATCTTTTCTAACAAAAAGTAGGAAATAATGTGTCTGAATCCGGACATTAGGTGTTCTTGCTACTCCGGTCACTTTAATACAGACTTCTAAATTCTAAACTGTTGTGTGAAGTTTAGTCACATACCCCGTTTCCCCATGCAGCCATTACAAAAGAAGCAAGTATAAACTGTTTTTGCACATCACACAAACTCTGAAATAACATTTTCTATTAGCATCATTTGAGCCATTGGTTCCAATAAAAATAAAGAAACATTAAAGAGCCAACATCAATATATGTAGTGTGCAGTGAGCTGGCTGGGAAATGTTCTTCCTTGAATTTTTGGTATTGTTTTTAAAAGATGAATTTGGCAATTTATGTCACACAGACCTTAGTGGACCCTTGTGTGCTTGTGCATTAGCAAATTATAACACTGGCTTAATAATCATGCCCAAACATTTTGAATCCTCCATCCTTGAACTTTTGAGGTGGTTTAATTTGAATCGGAACGAGTGGGGAACCGTCTCCACTCCATTTTTGCAGCCTTAATGTTCTGGGTATTGGAGTTCAGAGAGGAATATCTGGAGCTGCCAGTTTGCAAAGTCGCCGTGAGGTGATACAATCAAACAGAGGTCAAATAGTGATAAGGATGTCATTAATTCCTCCCCCACCTACAGGTGAATTGATCAGGTCACAGATGGAGGCTGAGGCCTTTAACAGCTCCACAGCAGCTGCGAACCTCAGGTGGTGTTGTAGAGTCATGCAGGTAGAGACAGACAGGGTGACGCAAGCTGCCAAGAGCTCCTCTTCACCCCAGACAAAGTGACCATATATCCGCCGGTATATAAACCAGCTCTCGGCGGCACACCGTGAAACACAAACACACGCACACAAGGTCACTTTACCTTCTTCCGTCACCAAGGTGACCCTGCAGTTTGGCAAGACAGGCGCTGCTTCTCAGTCACCACACGACTTCAGCGCTAATACCCAGCTTTTCTCTGTGCTTTTATCGATTTTCTATTAAAGTGGTGCTTTTTTACCACAACCCCCACCTTTTTATTTTCAGAGGGGTCACTGTCATTGTCTCTGCAAAAACAAGTGAAATGGCAAATGATTCTTTTAGGTTTGTCTTTCATTTACTTATTGTACTGAAAATGATATATATCATTGCATGCCAAATTGCCAAATTCAACTGATGTTTCTACTTTTTTCTCTGCATGACACTTTGTTACTATCAGACGAGCAGTTATGTGCCAGAACAAAGAAATAAATATAATCAGCAATGATGATTCTACTATGATCACAGCATTAGTTAAAGCAAAACAAAAGGTTAACTGCATACTTGTTGCACTATGAAATCGATGCACACGAGCTACAACAATACAATTCACTTTCCACATGCTCTAATCGTTATTGTTAATGAAACGGGCTAATTAACCTTTGCAAAGTTGAATGCAAATGAACTATTTCCAATAGGTTAACAGTGATACTTCTGCGAGCCAATAAAGGCGTATAATGTCCTGAAGTGAAAGCAAGGAGAGTTTAAATCACAGCCGTGGCACCTCGGAGGCTCAGCTCTTCGGCAGCCTTCCCTCCAGTGAGGTAGTGTCTGCTGTTAGGGATTGATGCAGTCATTACGTCACCTCAGTCTGCCTCGTGCAACCAGGCGCTGTGTACTTGGAATGTAAATATAGTTATTCTGAGGAGGCATGATTACACATTCAATGAAAACTTTAAAGGCACACACAGGCCTGTTCTGACTGCAAATGAGGCTCAGCTGATCCGGCCTGTTTTTGTCACTGCAGCCAACTGTATATTTCAGCTTTAATTTCAGTTTTTATTATTATTTATTATTTATCATAAATACTGAGATCCTGCAGGTGATGTACCAGCCTGTAAGAGCTCCACTGCAACAGCCTGTAACACACTGCAACAGCCTGAACAGCTTCACTGTAACAGCCTCTAACAGCCTGTAACAGACTGTAACAACTTCACTGTAACAACCTTTAACAGCTCCAATGTAACAGCCTGTAAGAGCTCCACTGCAACAGCCTGTAACAGCTCCAGTGTAACAGCCTGTAACAGCCCCACTACAGCCTGAACAGCTCCGCTGTAACAGCCTGTAACAGCCCCACTACAGCCTGAACAGCTCCACTGTAACAGCCTCTAACAGCCTGTAACAGACTGTAACAACTTCACCGTGACAACCTTTAACAGCCCCAATGTAACAGCTTGTAAGAGCTCCACTGAAACAGCCTGAAACTGCTACACTGTAACAGCCTCTAACAGCTCCGTGGCAACAGCCGGCAACAGCTCCATGGCAACAGCCTGTAACAGCTCCACTGTAACAGCCTGTAAGAGTTTCACTGTAACATTCTGTAACATCTTCACTGTAGCAAACCATAATAGCCCCATTGTAACAGCCTGTAACAGCCCCACTTTAACTTCCTGTTCTTAGTCATGTATATACATTACTGACTGCTGAAGTATCTAGTTTCACACTAGAGTCATGAAATCATCAATTTCCAGACATGTACAAAAAAAGTTGATAAATTGCATTCTCCTTTTCAACAGAACTCTACAGATATCAGCAATTAATATTGACATTTGTAGACAATATGGAGGGAAATTGCAGTTTAGATTGAAGAGGAAGATTCCCACTGACTCTGGTGATCCCCTGACTTTTCCTCTAGCGCCAATATGACGTTGACATTTTTAGGTTTGAGTGAAATATTTGATGGATTGGTCTAAATTTTGCTCAATATATTAAAGGTCACTAGAGGATAAACTCCAGACTTTGGTGCCTCGGCTGTCTGTTAGCATGCTAACACGCTCTACTGAGAGAGTGAAAATGTTAAACACAGCTGCTAAATATCAGAAAACTGACATTGTCACTGTCGCCATTTTACAGTGCTGTCCGTGTTCTGACCATGTAAACAGCAGAGATACGCTGTTCACTTCACAAAGTAATCTAACAGGTGTGTGTGCTGGCGTGTTTGTGAATGACCAACGCAGCGTCCTACAGAAAGAGATTGCATTGTGGCAAAGGTTGAGTCAAGTTGAACTTATTTTGCTGGAACAAGCCTGTGTTGTTTTGCCGGAGGTCTCTCTGCATTGGCATTCTCCGCTGCGTCGCCGGACTGGTCTCCTGCAAATAAATGAGGCCTGTCTTTATTCAAACACGACTAAAGTCTGTCTGAACGCTGCCTGAGTGTTATTAGAAGTTGTTTTTTTTTTCGGCATTGGATTTGTTAAACAAGGTCACAGTGAGTCTGGAAATGTAGTAGTCAAGAACATAATTCAACTTCATGAAGAACTTTACTAGGACAGTAAAGATGGCGACGTCATTACTACGATTAGACAGTCTTTATGGTAGATTTTTCTTCTTAGTATCACAGTTGTTTAAATTTGCTCCTGCAGATCTTCCCAGTTGTTTCTGGGATCAGGAATGAGGTCCTTTCTGCTCTGCCTCCTCTCAGTCCTAATGTCGCACCAATTCAATAGCTAAGATCTGTGGTGACATCTCTGAAAAAGAAGTCTGACAGGTCAAGAAACGGCCTTAGTCTAACTGTGAGCACAGTGTTACCATAACCAATAAAAATGATGTCTAAAACTGCACAAACCCTAGCTGTAATTAACCAGAATCACACTTGGAGCAATTCTTATGTATATTATATTACAGGTCTTTCTGAGTTGATTTAAAGTCACTACATCAGCTTTAATTAAAGGGCTCACAACTACCCTTTGGAAGGGCCAGTGCAAGACTTTCTTGATGGATGAAAAACCTTGGCATGGGGATGTTCTGGTCTCTGCGGTGCCCAGTGTGAATGTGGACTGCTGAGTTTGAAAGCCGTCTGATCCACGGCCCTTCTTTGTTGTGATCTGCAGGACTCGTATTCAATCACTTCTCAGGCAATACATGGCTCAAGTGGCCATTTCCCATGGAGAACAGTTTTCTTCCGAGGAAATGGCCATCCCATGCTGACAGAGGTTTAATCTTCAGGACATCATGGGCGGATTAAGATGATGGAGCACATCAAACAGTTGGAAACGGAGATACTTCACACAAAACTGGTCCTGGGGGATCAGACAGCTGCACATCACTTCCTTTCCAGTGGTGGCCACATAGTCATGGAGCGCACAGAGTTTCAAAAACACAGGCTCTGAGATTTGATTTTTTATTTTTTGTTTAAGTTTCGTGGTCAGTTGTTTTGACACAGTATTGTTTCCAGTTTTCTGGCTTTTTAAAAAGTCTGATCTCTCTACAGCACATTGCCACTGTTTTCTCAGTGGGTTCCCCTGGCTGCTGTTACATCCCCCACTAAGGTGTTGTGTCTGATGGAAGAGTTCTTCCACACAGAAAGTCGAAGTTTTCTTTAAGTCTCTGTGCCAGCGTCGGAATCCGTTCGTCCCATTCTCTCGTGAACGCATCTCACTAACACCTTGAGAGCACAAACGTTCACCTGGACTCCAGCACGCAATCATTAGAATTTGGTGGTCAAAGGTCAAAGGTCAAGGTCACTGTGATGTCACAAAGTGTTTTTTTGTCATAACTCAAGAATTCATACACGAATTATGACACAATTTCATGTAAAGTGGAGACATTTTATATCTAAAATTTCGAAGGTCAACTTCACTGTGACATCACAATGTACCATTTATTAAATTCCTTCAAAGTGTTCACTGCACATTACTAATATAGCACTACTGATAAGTGGAAAACAAACTCCTTTAATGCTTGTGCCAACACACAAAAGCACGTGGATATAAGTTTGTGTGTACTACATCATACTTCTCCCTCCTTTCTGGTTTGGTGAAACTTTGTCGTATGTTTGTCATCGCCATGTTTTGTGTTGCGTTCAGGGTTTGCTGACCTCTGGAGTGGAGTTTGAATCTCTGCCTGCTGCGCTGTCCCTGCCCGCGGAGTCCGGCCTGTACCCCGTCACTCTGGTTGGCGTCCCGCGCACGGCCGGCAACATCACTGTCAATGGTGAGTCCAGCTGTAAACACATAATAATTGAGCCGTGCCTCGATCCCTAACATTAGGCTCGCCTCACGTACTCCATCATATCATCCCCGAACCCAGGTTACCACACGTCGGTGTTCGGCGTGACCAGTGATTGCCTACTGGAGGGTCTGCCTAATGTGAAGACCGGTGGCTGTTTGGTGGAGGTCATTCCCTCCCTGCCTCGCCTCCAGCTCAGCACATCTCTACCACGGTCAGAAACTCTCTGCTCTTGTATGATGTAGTGACATCTAACATCTGCTGTGTTTTTTTTTTTTTTATGACTGTTGTGGTTGAAACAAAACTTGGAGGCATTTTCTCTTGCTGGCTGGACTGCGCTACAGGTCGTAAGATAACAGATGAACATCTGGGATGAACACAATTTAACGAACTAGCGAAGCCGATCATTTAACAAGTTTACACTGCAGTCCAAAAGCCGGAGGACAGATTTCTCTTTACTTAAACATATTGAATCGAGACAATCATCATAAGATTAAAGTACCGACACATTCATTTGAGGGCATTTACGTCCACACAAGATAAAAACTAACTGTTGGGATTACAACCCTTTTTACTCACGCCCTGCAATTTCACAGAACACATTTAGTTCAACTTCAATAAATATGTCATATTTGATATGTGGTTTGCATGTTTGGCTTCAGTAAGTGACAACACACGCTGAGTTAACTGAGGTCAGGTGACTCACTGTACAGACAAGAGCGTTCCTGTTCGGCCATAAAAATATTAAAAGGGCAACGAGTCCTCCTCTGCTCATCCACGATTGATGTGAACATCCTCAAACACCCTTAAAGCTGAAAGTCAGCACTTTAACCTCACAGTCATTGTGCTGGAGTGTAGAGCCAAAACAATGAAAAATGTGTCATCGTCCTTCTACTCACACACTGCAGCGTACTTTAATACTCCATTTCCTGACAAGTTACAGAAGGTAACAAGGTCAGGTTATGAAATGTTTACTCACTGACTCATTGTTGAGTATCTCTCTGATTAAGATGAGAAGCTTTAAGGTGGAGTGGGATAAAAGTTACAGCTAAAACAAGCTATAGTTATTCTATAGTAACACTATTGTAGTTTTATATTGAGAATAAAAACTAATTCATCCCTTAATACCGAGCAGCATTCTATACAAAGTAGCAGTGTCACTATAGACTATGTTTCTCAAGAGTGGTTTTGAAGCTCAGAGTGAGCTGCTTGATCGTCGCCATCTTGGCAGTGCCTGACTCCACCTTAATCCCGGCTAACCTTCAGCACACGCTGGTTTGTGGCAAGCATACGCTCTCCCACCTGTCACTCAGAGCGGCCATGCCCTAAATTATCTATAACTTTAAACCTTAATAAAAATTTAAACGGGTGAGTTATATAAAAAATCCATCGATGTTTAACAACTTAAGTATTGCACATTTAACTCAAACACAAAAACAAAGAACACAGAGGTCACACACAAGTCTTGGATGCATAACTAATAACAATATAGTAATAATATTAATGGAGCATTTCTTCCTCTGTCAGAAACGACAAGTTAAACATCAGAGCAGCAGGTGAATTTGTTTCCTCGTACACCCTGTGAAGTGAAATGAAATTTTAAAAATAGGAAACACGAGAGGAGAAATCATGGGTTATCACTACTGGATATTACTAGCAGAAAATAACAGGTAGAGTACCCTGTTGGAGTGCTGTAAATCATTTTGACAGTGGACCTGCTGCAAAAATCCATTGTTTAGGTCATACCTGTAAGTACAGCACTTCAGCAGCTTTTGATGTGAAAAATCTTTCTATTCTCCTGGCGCTGAACGAGCACTGCAGCAGACATACGAAGCAAACACAATGAAAATGTAATACGCGGTCTCTTGGGTGCTCTCCTTGGGTCCACAGGTAGTAGACCTTCTGCTTTGACTTCAGTCTAACAGGTGCCTCACTGACTGCTTAGATATCTTCTTGCCTCCAGGATAACACTATAGTACTGACAGCATCTCTTCTTCACATTACTAACACCAGTGTTATACATTAGCTTCAATTATTTACAACCTTTTTAAAGCATCAGAACATAGAGCTGTGCCTTTTTGCCATGTTTTATAAAACTGTTTCACTGTCAGGGTCTAAAGGAGAGAAATATCTGCTGCCCAGAAGTTTCCCATCTTTCTTCTATCATAACTTTCAGAAATACATTCACCAAACATACATAAATGTCAGTAACATCTCAAAGAGTTAGAGTTTTGTGTTGACCCGCTGTCGAGCTCAGACAAAAAAGTATAGGCAGTTGGTGACTGGCATTATAATTCTCCCCTCAGGCATAGTGTTTGTTGCATTTTAAAGTTATACATGTGCATGTATAATGAGGTACGATGAAGTTGTGGAGAGCCCCCACATTGATCTTTCATAATCTTGGACATTATTCTCTTCTGCTCCAGTATTTGCATCACTTTGTAAAAAACAGATGGCAGCGGCTCTTTAAAACTCTGTGAGCAGCAGCTGCAGCTGTTTCGATTTTGACAGCTGATGACAAAACTTTGTTGTGATGTCACTGACCGAGGCGTGGCCAGACACACAACAAGACATCCAGTTGAAACTCTCAACAGCTGATGAGCAGTTTATTGCTAAATATGATTCAGTGTTGATTTACTTTTTTAAAGGAGCTATTTGTAAGTTTTGCTATTGCCACGCGGCTAACGTTAGCATTAACAGCTAACAGCTACTTACTAGTATAGAAAAAACGTTGCGAGTTCAGCATTAAGCTTCATTCCTTTACTCACCAAGAGCTGTCGCTGGAAGTGGAAAGCAACGCCCGTGTTAGCTCTTGTCTCCATCACATCTTTTCTCCTATTGAAGTTAGCATGCTAACCAGCTAGCCTCGGCCCGTCTCGTCACTTTCAGAAAGCATGTCACTGTAGCCTCCAATCTGCACTGTAAGACGTGGTGCTGCTCAGAGGACGTATTATAACATTTTGTCTCGATGGCCGGTAAAGAAAACTTACAAATGGACCCTATGAATGACTATTACATTTATTGTGCCAGGGATGCTGCTGTCAATTCTTTAGTCTCTTCGGGATTAGGTGTCATTATGAGTGAAACATTCACCCAATGAATGCAGGGATTCCAAAAAAACATTTATCATCTTCATCAAAATGTGAGGGTGGGCATTTGAAACATCTGTTTTCGCACATCTCTGGTTGATTAATGTCTGAAGAATTGTTCTTCAAATGATGATAAAAGTGTAATGCAAACTACATCAAACTTTGTCTTCACAAACAGGGTTGATAACTTCTGAATTATTGAAATATAAAATAAATAATAAAATCTGCTTTCTTTTATCACTGAAAACTTCTTCCTACTCTACAAACCCAAACAGGTCGGCGCACACGCCTCAGCCCATGTCCAAAGAAGAACTGTCCAGCACTGTGTCCGTCCAGCTTTTCAACGGCGAGACCCAGCAGCTGACCATCACCCTGGAGAACATCGGCTCCGAGGACATCGAGACTCTGGAACTCACCTCGAAGATCGTCAGCACCAAAGGTTTAGCCCCCCGACTACCAGCATCACTACACCAATGTCGTTTTAATTCTACTTTTTAATGTTGTAAATAGTTTTCGTTTCCGGGCTACAGAAATAGGAAGTTAGTGTCAGACGGGAAAGACCTTGCAGTATGTGGGTTAATAAATAAACATAAACATAACAAACAAGGAAGCACTTGTGCACTACGCTTTACCAGGGCTATTTTAGTCAGGACAGGCTTTGATGTGCGTCATCGCTAACAGAGTTTGTGCCTCAGTGTCTTGCAGTCAACATATCCGCAGTGCCTCAGAGGTCACTACCCATTGTCTTTGGTTGTACATCTTTCATGCCCCCGTGGCTTTTCACTCTGTGTTCCATCTCTTTGTACAACACCTGCTCAGGCCCTCAGATCTCTGCAGTCCCCCTCACCCTCACTGTGTCTCTGCCTCTCGCTTTTTTTTTTTTTTGTCTTTGTCTTTGTCTCACTGTCTGTGTGAAAAAAAAAGAAAAGAAAAAGCCAGCCATATGTTTGGATACAGTGCACACAAAGTTTATGATGGTGGCACAAGTGTCAGAAATGTAGAAGCTATACTTTTCCTATCCTGTAGATGGCACACGTCAGTCATATATGATATTGATACCAATAGTTAAGATGAAAGATATTGTCCAAT
Organism: Seriola lalandi dorsalis; assembly: GCF_002814215.2. Taxonomy (NCBI): domain Eukaryota; kingdom Metazoa; phylum Chordata; class Actinopteri; order Carangiformes; family Carangidae; genus Seriola; species Seriola lalandi. The sequence continues at coordinate 457,217 of NW_019524833.1, read as the reverse complement.
ACACATTTTTGACAGGAAAGGAGCTATGTCTAAGTTTTGCTATCGGTACATAGCCCACGTTAGCATTAACAGCTGTTTACTTACCAGTCAAATGTTCTTGGTTCCTTTACTCGCCAAGAGCTGTCTCCAGCAGTGGAAAGACGACCTCTCATTTTGCCTCTGTTTCTATCACTTTTTTCTTCTACTGACGTCAGCATGCTAACCAGCTAGCTCTGACCCGGTCGGACTGTCTCATCACTTTTTGAGATGCAGATTCACTGTAGTGTCCAGTCTGCCCTGAAGAAAGCAGCGCTGCTCAGAGGGCGTATTTCAACCTCTTGTCTTGTAAATGCAACAGTGGCTGAAACTCTTGGCAAGGCTCTTAAGTAAACAGTTGTTAATGCTAACACTGTTGTTTGGCTATAAAATTGTACTTCACATTGACTTTATTCAGGTACCTCTGCTTCATCCTTTTGTCCCCTGTCTTTGTGAAGCCTGTAAATGACCCCTTTAGCAAAGGTTGTTGACCTGGTATTCTCAAAACATACCTAACATACTCACTGCATACTCACCATACTGACAAAATAGTACTAAATATCCTCTGTTTAGAAAAAAAATATGCTTTTATTAATCACTTCCCACAGCTGCTCTCTCTGCAGAAGTTCAATGACACAGTGATGAGCAGAGGAGGAGCAGCAGCATATATGGAATTGATCTGACATTTCCAAAGTGGCCTCTGGGTTTTGTGTTTAATTGAAGACAGACCACAATAACGTCTCCTCTGTCCAGGGGTTAATGCTCATAGATCTTGTCGTACCAGGCAGCTTCTGTCACTGTCACTTTTCATGCTTTCCTCTCACAAACATGTCAAGGACTCTACACCGTGCAGAGATGACGGGGGGGGGGGCGCCTTTGGTGACCAGCCCTGATGTAGATTTTATGGCGCAGTGACAGAATTACTGTGTATTTCCGTACAGAAACCCAGTCCAGCTTTTGCTGTAAGGTGAATAAGACTTTGCCTGTCAATGGTAAATAGTACAGGAGTCTAATTAAAACTAGTGTAGGGTTTGAAGACACTCATCCAGCGAAGCTCTCAGAGCCTCCCTGCTTCCTGCTGGCCAGACTCCAGGGTACAATGTAGTCTCTCTAGTTAACAAGAGGTCTCTTTGAAATGGAAGTTGTTGTGGTTGTTGGAAATGATTTAGGCTGCAAATTTGTTTTTTGAATCTTGGATGAACAACGAAAGAAAACCGACTTCTCTGGACCGGAATTAGAAAAACACCATCTGTACTTTCACTCTTTCAACAAACACTTTAAACTGAATGATTGAACTTGAACCATTTACTATAACTAAACTTAAATCATATACTTTATTTAATCAATACAAACATAAGCAAGTGTGGAGGGAATTCAAACAGACTCATTTTTTGTGAAAAATTAAAAAGAGAAAGAAAAAAAACTGTCTGAAATGGTCCAACTCAGAGGTTCAGTGATTTCATAAATGTGGATAAAATGTTAATAAAGAACAGTAATTAATGTAAAAAAAAAACCAAAACTAATAAATTAACAAAACCACAGTTTTTTTCCCCCAATTTTGCCCAAAGCTTTTGCTTCTCACGGTTCATAATGGCTACAAGGCGACAGTGAAGGGAAAGATTAAAATGTCAAACTCTTGAAAAAGTGGAAAACGGCCAAAAAGACCATCCACCAAAAAAGCTCTTCTTTGTCTCTTTATTGATGGCACGTTTTGTGAATTAATCATCATCAATAGTCAAGTATCCATTCATATGTAGTGCAGATTTTAACCACATTTCCAGAGAAGTGACTGGTATTTTGATGCATTGAAGTTGAAGCTGATGCCATTAAACCTTTTGCAGAAGAGGAGGGTGCGACGAGATGACATAACTAAAAGCTTTCCATAAATATTACATCATAACTATGCATTTCAGAGCTAATGTCAACAAACCAACTTATATAACCTTTCACTAATAGGGTTTCAGTACGTTGACCTGTTAGGTAGCGGACCATGAGGAGATATTCACTCAATTTGACCAAAAATGCATTAGATTAGAATCTTTAATAACTAATCACTGGGATTAAAAAGACAAGAGTGATGATGGTTTATATCATCTTTATTCTAAAGTCTTTTTTATTAATATTGAATAATTACAAGCCCTGTCATTACGTTGTAACTTTATTAGTACATGCACAAACTGAAAATGACTGTTGTTAACAGTTTAGCATATTGGACATCAAAATAGTGTTTCTTTATTTTTTAAACTTGTCTTTGTTGTTGTCCTTGAAGAAACTTAGCAGCCGGGTCTGGAACGATACGATAATGTTGTTATCAGCCCTCTAGCTATCTCTACCTTTGCAGTCAGGATTGTTTTGGCTTTTTTTGGATCACAAAAACAACTTTAACACACATATAAACCACTCTAGGTCCATTTAGCTTCGTCATTAGGATTCAGCAGTGATTATTATAAAGTATGGACATTAGAAACACGTTCATTTCAGCGTTGAATTTCAAATCACAGTTTCTGCAGTTGTTTCATTTGTCTTAGTTAAACTTTTCTTCTTTCAATCTCTGGGAATAACTGGAAATATATCACATTTCCACATCGTATCCAGCCATCTCATCTCCATTCTACATCTTTTTTGTTAATGTCGCATGTATGAGCAGCGTTACCTCGGTTATTAGCGGCTATTGTTTCTAGATCTGTGGTTGTGAGGTGCCATTTTCATTTATCGTTTTAATAAAAGAGACGATGTGAATAGATGTGAGACTACACAGTCTAATTGAAACTCTTGTCTGCTGCAGCATACAGTACATATCTGCTGTGTAACCCACACGACGCAAAATGTCACTTTGGCCCATTTAAACATCGCTGTGCTCCTTACACTTCAAGACCACTGTGAACAACACACTGTCTGCCCATGGCTTGCAAGCTACAGCACAAGTTTGTTTACTGTGTCTCTGTTCCCCTGCCAGCTGCTGTCAATCAAACCCAGACACTGACACGCCCCTCCGGCAGCTCAGAGTAAAAGGAGTATGTATTCTGATATTCCCCCAAAGACCCCTGCTTCTTCTATTAAATGGTAAATGGACTGCCCTTATACAGCGGTTTTCTGTTCGACACACACACCAGTGATACGTTGGGGGCAGTTTTGAGGTCCAGTATTTTGCCCAAAGACACTTTGACATGTGGGCTGGAGGAGCTTGGGAATCGAACCGGCAACCTTTTGATTAACTGACATCCTTTGACTGCAAAAATGTATGTCTTAACGTTTTCAGTTGGATTTTAAGTCAACATTATTTTGGAAATAACTTTTGAATGCTACTCAGGAGGCCTGTAAACAGTCCACTATGTACCACCTCGACAGCAAGACACCAGAACCTGAGGGTGTGTGTGTGTGTGTGCGTGCGTGCGTGCGTGCGTGCGTGCGTATGTGTGTGTATGGAAAGATTTTGCATTGGGAAGAGAAGGAGGAGGGAGGGTAAAGTATAAACCTTTTATCAACTTGTCTTTCAGAGTCATTGCATCCAGTCAGTTTCAGGATCCAGGTGTGACACAGAGCTGCTCTATTAATACTATGTTCCCACCATATCTGTTGTAGCCAATATCCTTAAATCAACATGTTGATTGTATTTGTATCGTCCCCTTGTTCAACACAGTATGGAAGCGGTGTTCATAGCAGAGCCTCAGCGTGTTTTATTCTAACAACAGTGACCCCTGGATAGCTGTATTTGCAGAGTATTGTTCCCAGTTTGTTCTGTAGGCTGATAATTAGCACATATCGGAGAGTACTTCTTTCTGCACTGCAGCCACACTGCAGCTTGTGTGTCTCCTGCCTCTGTTAGACTTTGCAAAAGGTTTGCAATTGGTGTAAAAGGGTGTCCTAAGTTTTCATCGTTGAATAACAAGATCTAACTCTGTCCCCTTGTTAATTGATGGAGTCTTTGTGAACACTCTCAGGTGTCAGAAAGTGATAGTTTAGCCTAAGCACACATATCTGCTCAGAGGGAGAACAGCCTGGTGGGCTGCGTGATACAACGTGACCTGCTAATTGCATTGCAGTGCAATTGATCATCCGGTTCCTTTCCGTGTGAAACTTCATCTCTTGTGTTGCTGTAATTTTCTGAAACCGCTGTGGTTTCAACTGAAGTGGTTTTAAATAAGATCAGCGCTTGAAGAAAGTGCCACATTTTAATGAATATGTATTTTTAATCTGGTCAATCAGATTTTTACTGGTGTTTCACCACCTCATTCTATTAATGATGAGGAATCATCCACTTAAACGTTTTATATTTGATGAATGAATACATCTCCACTCTAAATCCGGGCAGCTTGAAGAGAGTTAACTTCAATTATCCTCTTTTCTTTTCATTTTCATTTTCTCGATATATTAGGAGTCATCAAGAATAACTTTTATTTACCAGTTCCATTGCAACCTTAATGCTTCAACCACTGGAGAGCAAATTTACAAATTAATGAATGAAATGGTTTATAACTCTAGGCACCACGAGGTGACCCGCTCCTGCAGATCTGAGAAAGTTATTCTTATTTTAGAAAAGTGATTCCACTTCCTTGTTAGCAAAACCTTGGCAAAGCAGATGTTGACAAATCGCAGCCTCGTCAGGTACGCACGAGTTCCCTTGACACACTGAAAGTGGCCTTTGAGGTCCTCAGCGGCTCTGTTGTTATTAACACAGTATTTTCTACTTACTGAGCTTTATTGAGTATGCATCAGGTGTGCAGATTCTCACTGCACACCCTGTCTTTTATAAATACCAATTTATGTGTGAGGACTAGCGCATGCATAATTTCTGTACGCATGATGTTCACACCTGACCCCTGTTGAGTCAGTCAGCGGCAAGTTTCAGGTTCAGGTTTCAGCGCTGTCTCGTTTCCTTCCAGCCGTTGTGAATAATACATTCACTTCTTCCCCTAAAGACATAGTACCTTCCTCTGGCTGCCTCAGTCATACATACAGTGGCTAGAGAAAGATTGTGAACCCTGGAATTAGTTGGTTTTCTTCATGAATTGGTCATAAAATGTCTGATCTTAGTGTCATCTTAGCAGGGGCCACAACTAAAATCACCTCCGTCCATTGACAGTTTGTCCAGATGTGGACTGATGAATATTTAAACTCCTTGAGACGACGCTGTAACCCTTTCCAGCTTTATTCAAATCAGCAGTTCTTGATTGTAGGTCGTCTGAGATTGTCTCTTTTGCGACGCATGGTTCACATCGTTGAATGGACTCCGGGTTTGATAACTCCTGGCTCCAGTTAGCTTTCGTTTAGCTGTTAGCTGAGGGGTTCGCATGCGATGTTAATGTTTGACTGATGTTTTCAATGTGGACAAAAACAATGCAGTAATTTCCGTGTTGTTAGTTAAAGCAGATTCTGTTTGTTCATTATTGTAACTTTGATGATTTGAAGATCGGACCATATTTTAAGATACATTTTTACATAAATACAGGTCATTCCAGAGGATTCGCTTTCTTCTTCTCGCCACCGTACTGATCGGTAAGAAGGAAATCATTAACTGCCGCAGGGACAGAAACTGTACGATGACGGGACTTACCCGTCTCTTGGTCGTCATATTACTCCGTCATCACCTGCCTGTGCCTCCTTAGTCGTGACCTGGTCGTGGCTTTAGACGGGCCCCCGGTTGAGACGGCCTCTCTGAAGCCCTCTCTGCATTCGCTGTGGGAACCGAATGAATAAAAGATGAAGAGTCACAATAGGAGGACATCTGTGGCAAAACAAACAAAACATTACTCTTTCTGCCACAGCACAGCCATCTTGACATATGAGATAGGAGCTCAGTTTCTCAAAAAGTAAACATTTATTCACAGGAAACTTTTATAGATAACAAAAAATAAACCCCTTAACGCAATAATCTATTATATCGCATCTAAGGAAGAGTAAACATAAACTAAGTTGCCTTTGAATGAGCGGCCGTCAGACCTTTTGTTCATCACTGCTCTTTTGTGGATATAAACATCAGCTCGGCTCAGTTGTCCTCTAAAACACTTTTATGCAGCTTCATATCAAATGTCTCTTGAGGACAAAACACCTTTGACTGTGCAAACCATAAAAAAAAAAAAAAAGAAGAAAAAAAAGGAAAGGAAAAGAGAGGGATTAATGTTGCTTCAGTGATTTTGTTGCCATGAGCGGAGCTGGCTGTCAGCTGCTTGTGTGCAGTCCGTCTTTCTCATTCAACAACACCAGTTTCCTTGTGGTGGCTGTTTATCTGCAGCACTGGGGACGTCTGGCAGAAAGGCATTTGTGTTTTTAACAGCAGAAATCTCTCATTATTTTGTTTGCTAACTTACACAGACACAGAGACATACTCACATGCTGTTGACCTGAGTTTGAACACCAGTCTTGCTTTTTTTTTTTTTTTTAGTCTTTCCTTGTATCTCAAAAATGTGAACTAACAATCCCCCTTATTATCGCTATCATCTTTCTGGCTTGTTTTTGTTACAATGCATATGTAGAGCAGGGCAAACCCCAGTGATATTATTAACTTCTATTATTATGTAAGCACTGCAATGCATGAATACATCATCTCCCAACTTTAAACTGTCTTCAGACTGTGGTGTAAAACAAGCTGTGTCTAGCTGGTGATTTATCAAACTTCCAGCCTTGTGTTTAAACGGCAGCGTTGCTTGTCCTTCCTCTGCGTGTGTGTCAGGCTTTTCTTCACATATTCCAGCTGGTTTGTGACTGATGCAGCCACTTGTCTGAACTTCTCCCAACTCTTTTTTTTTTTTTTTGACTGTGGTAGCAGAGTGGCTCCAGGGATGGCGGCGTCAGTCAGTCCGACATTTATTTCAGGCTGAAATATCTTGAGAAATGTTGGGTAGATTGTCATGAGATTGTTTGCAGGTTTTCATGAACCCCAGAGGATGAATCATACTGACTTTGGGATCCTTTGTTTTGTTTTTTTTTAATCTAGCGCCACCTGCAGGGCAACCTTACTGTCAAACTCACCTATCCAGTGAAATATCTTAGAGATCCCAGATGTTTCTTCTTGTGACAATAAGCAAATATTAGCATGCTACCATGCTAGACCAACATGCTAAGTGGTATTTCATAAGCATTGCATTTTTCATTTCATTTATTTTACACAAATCAGCATAAAATACACTTAAATCAATACAAATATAATAACAGCAAATGGGTGAAAATGGGAATCCCCAATACGCTTCTGAAGCTTGTAAATTAATTGTAAATTTCCGCCACAAAAAATACCCAAAAACCCTAAAAAATATTAACTAAACTGTCTGAAAACATCTATGCCATCAGTCCAAATGTTAATTCAATAACCAGTTCTGAAGAGCTCAGTCCTTTAAACAAGTTTAAACATATTTTAGTCGCGACTGCCACTAAAATTCTCTTTTAAGTTTACGTCTCATACTCTTTAAGAAGCTTTTCTCTGGTCTTGTATGTATGTGAGGAAAGGTGAATTGGAATAAGATCACAGTGTCTGTCGTTTAGCTTAAATACAACATTTTACATAATACAAGCATTGTGAAAGATATTACATTCAGTAAGCTTCAACATTGGAAAAGAGGGTCAGCGGGTCCATGATTTTACGCGTACGACTTTCTCAAGATAACTAGGAAAAATATTACACCGTATAATATTACAGTAATTTATATGAGGCTAAAATAAGGACTGATACAAGGTTTGAGGTGCTTTAAATTGTAGAAAATACCTCAACTTCTTAAAGTTTAAGAATTCATCTTTGTGAAACTCCAGGAATTTGGTGGACTTCACTCTCTCAATAGCATTTAACTTAAAGCAAGAAGAGTTTGCCAGCGTGGCTGTCTTCCTTCCCGACATTGCAACACATGAAATTAATCAATCAGTGCAGTTTCCTGAGCTGTGTCAGACAGATCCTGAGTGTATTTCTTCTTGTGACCGAGTTGGGTTTAAAAATTTGTCCTTATCTTTCATCGAATGCATCTCCATTGCTGTGTGTAGTGCCTCTGATCTTCTCTAAAAGTTGAATCATAAAAGTGCAGTAATTTTGTCCTACATGAGTAGAAGAGCTTCTTCTTTCAGACTGTGCCACTTTGCCATTACAGGCTGTGCAGAACCCCGTGTAGTGAAGTGCAATGATTGTGGATATTGCTTCGGAAAAGTGGGAAAGTATCAGTCACGGTGTGACAGAAACCTCTAAACTCGTAGTCCACTTACTGGCTTTTTCCACAGGTGTCAACAGAATATAGAGAGAATGTGCTTCTGTGATTTAGTTTAACCTCGCTGAAATACAAAACATTAGAAAACACGTAGTTAGTTAGTGCAACGCAGTACAGATCAACAAGCAACAAACGGAACATTTCAATCTTCAAGAAGGTAGAATTTATTACAGCGCTGTTGTATTAGACTGCAATAGTTTTAGCTAGGTGTAATAAACAGAGCTTTATGCTAATTCATGGCTACTTTCATGGCTATTTTTCGACTTTTTCAACAGAACTTCATTCAGTTCCTCTGATTTGTTCTGATTGGTGCCTGTTATACTTCCATTTCCTGCAGGTGCATTGCGAAGGGAGAAAGAAAAGTGGGTGACTCAGAGGATTCAGATCTTAAAAACCTAGCCTCAGTGCTTCTGGACAGTGTTTCATATCCACTCTGACGTAGCACGGACACGCTCTCACATATTATATTCTCAAACGCAGGAATGCCTCTGGTTAATACTTGAAATAAGGCATGAGAAACTTCCTGACAGTCACTGCGGCTGCCACTTCTTGTGACTCATAGTTTAGCGGAGAATGACGGTGACGTGACGTCATCCACAGTCCTCGCCGTCTACCTGTTGCTGCTGTTGCATATTCAAGAGAATGAGACATTTTTTCTCTTTTAAATCATTCCCACTATTACCCCCACTCTCTGCCCCCTCTTCTCTGTTTTTCTCTCTTTTAATTCACTGCAAAAACTCGCAGTTTATGAATATTTAAAGTGGAGCGTTATTCACAAAAAATCTTTATTTAATGCTGCCTGCATTCACATCCTCTTAGAGGACTTTAAAGGCTTCGGTTATGAATCGAGCGGGGGACGTGTAAACTGTTGTTCTTACTGCGAACTTGCATCAACCCCTTCTGCTGTGTGCGTCCATAAAAATCAGTCTTCCTAGCTGTTCCTGCAAATCCCTGTGAGCAGGAGTGGCTCACCTGCACAGACAGAACACATGCTTTATTCAGGTGATGTATCAGTCGTCTGACGCTCCTGGCACAAGTGGATGCAGCTGAGTCATTCGTCTCAGGTAGAAAAGGGGGCCAATCAGATGCTTTGTTGCAGCAGAAAGCAAAAATCCCTAAGAAACATCGCAGTAGCACTGGTTTTCTTTGTAATGTGCAAATCTGCAGCAGGTTTAATCAGGTGCGTCTCTTTTGCTTTCCACCTCTTTTTGCACAAACTACAAAACCAGCAACTCAAAGTGAATCTTTCTGCTAAATGCTTACATGTGGTATTTGCCTTTGGGCTCTTTTCCCTGTCCAAAAATATTTCCATCCACAAATATTAAAACAGTTCTTTTGGCACATCTTGCCATCTTTTATCCCTGAAGGTTTTTTTTTTTTTTTTTATCATGCTCAGAAATGCCTTGTTATGTATTTTATGTAATTCTATTCTTTGTCTCTCTTTTGTGTCTGTGCAGAGAAAGTGTTCGGGGAGTTTCTGAGCTGGGAGCTGGATGAGCCTCTGTCTCACCTGCCTCTAAAGTCCGGCCAGGCTGTGACACTGACTGTAAACATCAAAGTCAAGCTGGACTTCTCTGGTCAGGAGAACCTCCTGCAGGACCTCAATGACGGTGAGTCGACACAGAAATTCACATTTTAACCTCGGTGAAAACCCGAAGCCCGCAGCATCTGTCGACATAAACCTGCTGGGCTTGTTGAACTCAACATACTATGAACTTTTCCCTGTTTACTTCACATGTGTAACACATACAATACCGTAATAATACAGGTTCAGGTTATTATATCATTACCCAGTGTTAGCATAATTAATTAGCATGATCCACTAAAAGGTTTGACCCTCCTTTAAACCATAACCGGTTAAAATGCAAATGTAGAAATAAATATTTTAATCAAATGTATTCACCAGTCTAGAGGAAACGCAGCATCAGCAGGATGTTGTGTTTGCATCGGTTGATACAGAGGGAAGCTGGTGATGGTTTGGGCCAAATGTGGGTTTCAGTCACAATGTTACAGATTGATTGATGCCGTATGCATTTTTTCTTTCCATAAAGTTCTTCTCCTCCATTGTTGAACATCTTTGAGGTTTTAAAGCATCATCTTCGACTCGATTGTGATGGATATTTTTCGCTACGGTGAATCATATCAGAATCGTAGCATCTTTAAACTGCCACGGTGGCGTTATGTCCGCGTTGGACGCAGAAATGAGTGTCGGTGTGCCCCTGCACACGGAGCTCTTTCTGTTACGGGGATTCTGTCTGCCTTATTTAAGATTCAACAGTAATAGGAGAGAGGTCTCAAGGTCTCTACACCTCCGTTTGTCTCCTAGCTTCTGGCTTCCTCGCTTCAACTGTCGGATTTCCTCTCTTGTAATTCTTATTCCTGGTTTTAAAAAAAGAAAGAGGTAGTCTCACCTTCTCCCTGACCTTCGAAGCTCATTCATTGCGTGCCTTCTCCAGTCTTTTCTCATAATTCGTGCTCAGCCTCTTTTCTTTCCTGTCTCGCTCCTGACCTCTCCATCTCCTCCGTCAGACGGTGGAACCTCTTCACCACAGACTCTATGGGCGGGTGAATATTAGCGAGCGATCAATACGGACCCGCGTATGCACCGCAGAGGCTTCGCTTGATGACAGGGAAAGTAAACACATACGACGCCGCATGTTTGTCTCAGCCCCAGCGCCACTCTTCTCATGAGGTCATTTAAGCGATACTGTTTCAGTGTTTTAATTAGCTGAGCAATAATTGGGGGCCCTGAATGAAGGAGATAAAATGTGGCTCCTTCTAAACTGCAGCTCTGAATGCAGTTATTATGGCGACATTATGGGATGCAGTTTTTGCTAAACAACACATTTGATGCTATCTTGCGCTCTAATACATTTACGTAATCGCATTAATAATGTTGTGTTAATATACTGATGAACCTATTTGCATAAAGCCAGTGGTTTTGCTTTGTTTTGAGTCTGTGCCACTGTGCAAGAAGATTACCAATTTCCGCCATCTTTGCTAATTAAACTATGTAATCCTGATTGTTTTAGGCACAACCAGTTCATTAGCCACCACATATGGTTCACATATAAATTTTAATCTCCCACATTGTATAATTAGAGACATATAGAGACTTTTTTTTTTTTTTCTAGGTAACTGAGCAGCTGTCATTTTGTGATGCATGGACCAGTTGGTCATCAGCCTGTGGTGCTCTGGAACAGTTCAGATTTCTACTTGCTGAGAATTAGATTAGAACATCTGCAAAAAGTCATTAATAAGAAGAAGTAATTAGCAGCAATTCATCAAGAATTTACAATAGTCCCGAAAAAATCGAATTAACTGAAACTGTTACGAGATTTTCATTTAGTCTTTATAAAAATGGTTCTGTTTTTCTAGTTTCTAGTTTCTACTGTGGTGAAATCAGAGTATTGATCGTCTCAGGTCATGTTTTAATGCCTAGGAATTGGTGGGGTGATGTACCCTGCTGCTCTGTTGTGGCATTTTCAAAACAACAATATAGTCGTCTTTATGCAAAGCAAAGCAAAGCGTAATATGCAAAAAGCATCGCTCTTAAATGAGCTATTTATACGTTTTTGTATTGCTAAATAGCCAGCGTTAGCATCAACAGCTGTTTACAAGACGTTTTAGAAGAATTCAGCATCAAACTTCATTCCTTTACTCATCAGGAGCTGCCTCCAGCTCTATCACTTCTTTTCTGCTAGCATGCTAAACAGCTAGCCCGGGTCGGGTCGGACTGTCTCGTCACCCCATAAAACAACATTTCTTAACATTTCTTTTTGTGTACAGATTTAAACAAGATATGTCAATGAGATCACTTGCTGTTCCTCTAAACGTTTCCCCTGCTTCTAATCTAATCTAATCTAATTTATTCTAAAATAATCTAATTGCTACTTGACTGAAGCTTCATCTAACTCTTGACGAGAAAGCTAATGTGTGTACTCCCAGAAATGTGAAACTATTTCGTTTTTTTAAAACTAATTTTAACATGACAACTGCAATAAGTACTAACCTCAGATAAGCCCCTGTTGTTTATAACGATTACAGAAACAAATTGAATTTTTACCAAGATATTGAAACACTACACTTGGAGCCTTTCTGGTTTTGGCCCCCCTGTTGTTTCAGGCACATTCGACGTCGTCCTTGGCAGCGCAGGGAAGGTCAGTACAATGATTGTAAACATATGGATGAATGCGAATGAATTTTCTTCACTTTACTATGGTGGAGAAAAAAAAAGTCTGCATATGCACTTTTCTTCTGTCTCTCTGTCACTCCTTCACACCTTCCCCTTATTTTCCGGCTCCACGGCCTGAGGATAGATGATAACTCTGCAGCTTGTGCAGTGTGTGTCAGAATCTGTCTGACATGTATGCTGCTGGTACATTGTGTTAACATCAGCACTTCTCTATTAATACTAACTATTAAATATAACTGTGGCCGTTGATATGACTAAGGTTTGGCTTCCACCGTTTGTCAGGCTCGTACCAGATTCACACCTGTCACGATGCTGAGAGTGATATGCTTTATCATCATTGGCATTTAAACTACATTAATATATGCTGTATTTATTGATCCATCTGTATTTTATATGCACATTGTGATGAAAGTCAATCCATCATCCTTAACTGTGATGTCGCCTGGCAGAGCCGCACTCGACGTCCTCTGCGTCTCGGCCGAGGCAGGAGGCGGCGAATCGCACAAGGCCGCAGAAAACGGTGCGGAGGGAACGTTCACAACAAGCCGAGCCTCATTGATTTATCCCCAGACGAGTTTATCCGTCGCTTTGAGTCCGGCTCGAGACCACGGCGCCATAACTCAGGATCAGATGAGAGTGATGTCATCACTCAGGACTAATGGGCCTTGACTTACAGCGAGCTTTATCGTGTTAAATGGTGTGAGTGTCGTACCTAATTGCAGCGCTGCCGCCCACATTAATGATGTGGTTGTTCTTTGAAGACTGCACCTTGTACCGCAGTAAATGCCTGCGTCTGAAACGGAGTGAAGAGGCACAAGAAACACATTATACCAACTAACAACATGAATTAAAGGGGAACAGAGAGGAGGAGGTATTCAGAAGCTCTGCTGACATTAGTATTAGTAGCGTCTTATTGTTTGTCCTCAGTCGACATCAGTGGGACGATGCACCGCTCTCCTACTTGTGTAGTCTTCAGTTACCTAACGTTCAACTTGCACCAGCAGACCTCCCCCCTAAGAGTCCTTTTTTTAAAGTAATAACCTATGACATGTTCATGTTCGATTTCCATTTTGCTTCTCTCTGTTGTCAAGTGTTACAACAAAGCTGCTGTTCAACGTTTGGCCCTTTTCCTGGAAGCTTTTACATCTGCTGCTCTAAACATCCAGAGTCTCGTTATGTCAGAACAGCTGGGTCTCAAAAACCTCAGTGCTTTTTTTTTTTTTTTCTCGGTTGTGACCAAAGTGAGTCCGGCGAACTCACAGATCATCGCGGATATCTTTCCAGAATTCACTGAGGATCAGAATTGTTGAGATGCTCCTCTTGGCCGCCGGCACCCCGTGCCGTCACTCGGAGACGGACCTCCTTGTTCATCCAGGGCTTGAGTGACAAACATACCCCCACGTCCTGTGAGAAGGTTCTGCTACTGGAGCTTACAGGTTTCACTCATCTTATGACGGGGGAGTGATTGGGTAGTAAGAGCAAGGATAGGTGGTCAAAGAATGTTCTTATTTTCAGCCTCAGCAGTGTTGGTGTAAACATGGTCCAGGTTATTGCTGGATGAAATTTGGGACGGGCAGATCTCAGAATTGAATGGTTGAAGGCCCCGTCTGCATGCATCGTTTTTGCAGCTTGCTAATAACGGTGCTTAGTTCTTTCATGGCTGCAGCGAGGTCACAAACCTGCGGAGAAGTCGGAAGGATTTCTACCTGATATTAAGTTACTTGGTAACAGCAGAGCGATAGGTCTCAGTAACTGCCCATTCATCATGCTTTACCTGCTGGTCAGCACTGGCCTGTTGTAGCTTAGCCTTAGCAGAGCAGTCACAATGCCAGCGCTGGGTACTTTCCGCCAAGATGAGCGGTGCACTTGGTGGCAGTGGCCTTACTACTTCCTGTGGTACTAGATAAAAAAATACTATATGTTCACCATATTTCATATGAATGATATTACGAAACGCCTTGCAGGAGAGACTGTCTGAAAATAGCTTCTCTCTGTGTCCGTCTTCTGTAAAAATGTCAGCTGACATTACACTGGGATATGTCAACAGGAGGCTGTGGCATTTAACTGATCCTTGATCAGTTCAACCACTGAATCCTCTCTGTGGGTGAGGAAGTGGCTTGAGTGAGATCCCAACATCCGTGTGAGTCGACCATGTGTTTAATTTTAAATAAGTACTGAAGTATTGAACTGCATTGCTCTTCTTCTGTGGTTTCTGGCAGTTATCAAACACCTCCGGGTGAATTACCAAAACCCTCTAGAAGGACCTATCATTATTTAGATGTAGTCCGTGAAAATAAAGATTTGAGATCTGGATAAAAGAGTCGCACACGTGTTACTAAATGGAAACTAAAGTGTATTAAAGTGTGGAAGATGCTGAGGCCTGGTTATCCTCCAAGTCAAGAGGAAGAATACATTGGTAGCTGTAAAAAAAAAAAAAATAGAAATGCCAGTACTAGAAAAAATGAATAGCTGTTGTTAAATCGACTCAAGTTAAACGGCATGATGATCCCCACGTGCCGTGCATTTGTTACCGCAGTTAAAACCAAAGCGGCTGTTTGTAGATGAATTCCCTCCGACTTAAATGGAGCGTCCACACCGACTTGGAATGGCTTTCAGTAATGATAGTAATCATTTGTTCAGATATATGTATATTACCTAACAGATTTCTGCTCATCACGTTACCCCCCCCCCCCCCCCCCCCCCCCCCCCCCCGTCAGACAGAGGAGCATAATGATGTTCTTACAGTTGCAGTGTTGCGTGTCAGCTCAGGATAACAGTGTGGTTTTAAATGAGATGCTGTAAGATTGTGTTGTGATATTTTCTTCCTCTTGTTGTTGTTGTTCTTCTTCTTCTTCTTCTCCTTTTTTTCCCCCATTGTCGTTGTTGTGATTTGGATTAATGGTGCGTTTGATGTCCAGTAACAACGTGAAGCTGCAGAATCCGTCGGTTGTTCATCTTTAGTTGTCAAGTGAAGCTCCGGTCAGAGTGAGTTTGGTGTTCGAGTCTCTCCCATTAACAGGATATATTAAAACACTGTAACAGGTCATAACTTCCATATTTATCAGATGTATCTACAGTATCTTCCAGGAAAAAAAAGGCTTGTAAGTGTGAGAGCGATTGAGAACGCAGAGATCAACAGCATCCGATGAACCTTCAGGTCTGCGCCAATAATTTTACTTCTAATTTATTTGAGAAGTGACACTCCCAGTCTCCGCTGAGAAAAACGCTGAATTCAGCTGATCCTCCCCGAGGCAGTTTGACAGAGCAACTAGACAGATACTGATTGGAGGGAGGGGGTAAAGGAGGGGATGATTGTGAGCAGTGCCATTGTTAATCACGCCACCCATTACTCACACGGTCTCTGTGCCACAGGACACGGCAAGTCATGTGTACCGCCTGAGACGCACCGCGTACCGTAATGGAGGGTGGGGGTGCAGGCCATTAAGTGGATAAGAGTTAGCTGTGTGTTGTTGGGAGTCTTTCCTTTTCTTGTTGCTCTGACTCCGTGTCTGTACATATCTAATCTGTTTAACAGTAGGGTGTAGAAAATGAGGCAGTGGCAAGAGGTTAAAGTTCCTTTTCCAGTCATGTTTTATACTAGTGGATCAGACCTGATGCCCCGCCCCCCACCACCACCTGCTGGCTCCAGGTGGACAGGTGAAAGAGCAGAGCAGCAACACGATGGTCAGAGGAGGAAACATCAGAGAGACTCAGAGGAGGAGTCTGTTGAGACCAGAACCAGAGACTAGCAGACGGATCAGAACGGTTATGCCTTTCTTGATTTTTCCCCCTTTTTTTTCTTTTAGAGACGCGCTTTTATTTTTAATCATTTATTAATTCAGTCAGAAATCTCCCTGTTCACTCTCTGATCCTCTCCAGTTCGCTGCTCCTGCCGTTCCCACTGTAAATACAAACTCAACCCTCCTCTTTGTTGTTACCTGTTGTCGTGGTAAATTTAGCATAATCCACAGCTTCACAGCATTAATTCCAGCAGCGCAGCGACACGGTCGTTCCTCACACATCAGTCTTTTTTCTTTTCACAGAAATACTGGGTTCTATTTTTCACCAATCGTGGCTGGGTTTGATTTGTCTGTGAATGTCTGTGTCATGAACCCGAATGCTTGAGCTGCCGCAAAGGCCGGTAATTTCCCCCTCCTCTTAGGGGAAATTGCAGGGCTTCGCATCCCACTGACGTCAGAGAGCGATATGATTCCTTTGACGTCAGAGCGTGGGCTCTGGGCGTCATTTTTTGGGTATTGTCTGAGTGGGTCGAAAAAGCAGCAGCCCCTGTGGTGGAGCCGAACACAGCTGCTGATAGTGCAGCTGCTCCAGTGTCCACGCTGCTTCTCTCAAGGTCATGAATATAAAATCATTCATTTATTCTTCACATGCTTGTAGTTGAGCCACGAGCCGTTTGATCTCGGATTTTTTTTCTTATCATTTTAAAATATTTTAAAAAACGAAGTTCCCTCTAAAGCAACTACTGTACTGTAAGTGTGAAACAAGTGTGATATACAAGACAAAGCCTGTGTATATTCTCATTTGTCCAGGTCATAGTATCCTAAAGGAGTTTTTTAAATTTAAATCGCATCTGACCAGGCTAGGACTGGACCAGTCCTAGCCTGGTCAGATGCGTACACGAACTGATGAAGCCTCTTGGATGAGAGGTGAAACGTCTTCCCAGACAAATAACCTAGTCCAGTTGTTTTCGATTTAAAAAACTCCTTTAGGATACAAGACAAAGTGACCACAGTACGTTGAGATAAAGTACACTGATATAAATAGTATATTGTATTTATTTTGATGCATATACTGCATTTGTGTTTATATCAGTGAGGGTAGACAGAGTATAACACACACCCTCAGTATAATATAATATAATATAATATAATTCAACAGCAGCAGCCTCCAAAGTGACCATGAAGGTGAATCAGCACCTCTGTGAACATTATAACAGGTACATTACACTACAGAGCTACAGTGCATCAGCTTTGGCTTTGGCTGACTGCTCTCCACATCCTCCTTAATTACTGTTGCGTTCTCACACAGCACATGTGCAGTTTTAAGTGACAATAATGAATGTTTTTATCACTCAAATGAATTTTTTTTTTAAAAAAACAACTGGTCCTTGGTTTTACACATAAGCTCATTTCTTGCCAGTGATTTTTGATTTTCAGCTGAAATCATTGCTGTTGTTGTTAGCTTTAGCTAGCTGGCTAACTAGCTAGCATAAGCTAATGTTATCGGAATTCAACATTCCCTGTAAATTAATCGAATAACTGATTGCAGCCCTTGTTTCCTGCTGGTTTGTGGCTCCAGTTTGAACCTTTAGCATCCAACGCTCCCCAAACCCTTCACACAGTTTTAGAGAAATATAAAGCTTGGCAGGCCGTCCGTGCCCAGTCATGGTTGCTAAGCGACTGCTGGACAATCGTTATTCATGGGCGGAGTCTAGCAAATGGTCACTTGTATGTAGATTATGGAAAAAAGAAAACAATTTAACACATTTGAACAGTATGAGAATAAAAACTATTAGCACTGTACTCTTGCAATTCACAATATTTTGCAGTTTTTTTATTTATTATAAATATTATAAATTGACGATGTCGTTTTTCAGTGACATTCAGCAGTTATACAAAAAGAGAAGCTGGAAATATGTTAAAAAAAGCTCCAGTTCAGAGTCTATTAAAAGAAATGTTGTGTTTTGAGTTAAGGGGCGTGATCTCACATTAAAGAATTAGCTTATTAGCTGCGCAACACGCCTGGGCCTGTTTACCTGTTTCATGGAGATCATTAAGTAATTGTGAGGAACATGGTTCTTCTGGGAAATGTTGGAAATCACCAACTAAACACGAGCTAGATGAAGCAAAGTGAGTACATTAAAAATGTAATTAAAACAATTAATCACAAAATATCTCTTGTACAACGCTGTAATGCATCACAGACTGTTGATACATCGCAGTGCAAGACCGTTTGCTGTGATGCTCTGCCAGCCGCTGTTTAATGATAGCCATGTCTCTGTACTTTGTTGTTTTGTTTTGTTTTTGCTGACTGTGTGATGCCACAATGTCTTTTCAGATGGGATCAGTGTGACAGGCCTGCCAATCTCCAGTCCACTGCGCCAAGTCCTCAAACCCAGGCCCGAGAACAAGCCTGTCAGCAGTGAGTCTGGCAAAGCGGAGTACAGCCACATTAAGGTGAGCAACAAAAGCTTCTGCAAAATACATTAAACCCCCCCCCCCAAAAAAAAAAAAAAACAATCCCTATTGTTTTTGCTCAGTCCTGGATCAAGATGCAAGCAGGTTTTTTTTTTTTTTTTTACCTTTTGTTTGTGTTTCCTGGCTTGTAGCATAGCTTCAGGGAAAATGCATTTTCAACCTGGTGCAGTCTCACTGCACCTTTTCAGCAGATAATGAAGATCTCAGGTTGAGATATTTGACCCTCTCACTCCGCCTCTGTATCTCTCCCTCTCTCTCTCCGCATCAAGAATGTGTACAGTGTGTCCAAGTGTGAAAATATAGCATTACTTACCACCAAACTACAGCTTTTAGTAACGCTTATGGAGAGAACGCTGGTTTGATTTGACTGTCCTTGGAAATAAGAGGAAAATGTTTACAGGGTTTTTGTGAGAAACTGCAAAGACTACAAAGGGGAAAAAATAAATCGTTTGACAAGCAAGGAAAAGAGGCGAGATGGAGACAGGCAGAATGAGAACGCGTGAGATTGAGCCAACCAGCGGGGGAGAAGGTTTTTTCGAGGACTTGTGGATGACTGAGGGTTAGAAAGGGGCGGGGCTGACCGAGCCTACCTGCTGAGGGTCATCTGTAGCACAACAGCCGCACCACCCTGCGAAGCGTGGTGGCTGCATTGTCTTACCTTTTTAGAAACCAGAGCAACATCTTCCTCTTTCTCTGTGCTAATCATCAGGAGAGAAAACAACATCGATGTCTGATGTTCAGATGTGTCGACTTCTCTGACTTTCTTTAGAAAACTTCGACAGGATGACGAGCAGTGATGGAGGAAGCACAGGAGGATGTTTCCTGTTGATGCTCAGAAAACCGCTTCGTCAGTGACAACTTTGTCTAGAAAATGAATCAGACTGATTAAAACTTACAGAAATAATAACGTGATAGTTCTTTAGGACTGTGGCCATATGTCAGACGCCTCCTCGTTACCGTAAGAACCAAAACAACTAAAAGTCCACTTGCTATCAAAATATACAAAATAACATGTACAATTTTACATAATATAATCACATAATAAAATATAATATGTGTTTAAACCCTACCTCCAAATAAAACAACAACAAAAGAAAATCTAAACTGAATTAATTTGAATTATAGTGTAACTTTGGTAACTCTTTATTTGCACAGTCCGCCTACAGAGGGTTTACTGAGTATTTGTAACATTTCAAAAGGTTATTAATTGAGATTCAACAATTCTACTGTTTAGCTAACCCCTCACCCTAACCCTAACCCGAGCCATTAAATGGTTTAAAGTGCAACCGTAACTTTTCACGGGTGTAAAAAAAGTTATGCTTAGGTTTAAAAGTTTTAACAGTGGGAAAAGGAAAGTGAGACTTAAATGGGGCCTTGGCCATAAAAACTGGGGGTTGAATATGTAATGAGAGCAAATCCAATTGTTTTGAAGTGTCTAAAAAAAAAGTCTGAAAACTCTTTTGATCTTTTGGCTCTTTCAAGTCATTCTGTTCTGTGAAGTCGTGCGAGCTGCATGTTGCATTATGATGTAAAATATGACGTGTGGAACATCAGCAGTTTAGTTGTTTATTATAATACAACAGTTGGTTCTGAACAAGTAATTTGATTGGACGAGAGGCGTTTTCTTTGAGTGCTGGGACTATTTAACCGCGGCCTCATGACCTGTGACCGAATCACAGCCGTGCTCGTATTCAGCACAACATCGCTCCCTTTGGTGCAATATTGTTTAAATGTAGTTGAAGTGAGTGAAGAACAACTGGGAAGAAACTCTGAGGTAAAAGGAGCCTCTTTTTTTTATATATAATATCTGAGCAGATTTATAAGCGTGTATCCTTGATGGACATCAGATATTCTGAAAGTATCAGTGTATATGAGGTAATTTATTAATTTACAATTCCTACTGTACGCACTACAAATCCTCCGTATGCAGCACAGCACCACGTGAAATGCACCGTTAATTTCCCATTGGATTTAATGCATAGCCTGTTGTTTATCCAGTAACTATGAAGGGAGGCGGAGAAGAAACCGTCCTTTGTAAAAGGTACGCCGGGCATTTTAATCAGTGGAATGGCTTATTAGAGATAGAGTTTGACTGACGGCTCCCGAGTTTCATCACAGAACGTGGCGTTTGGACCCGTGGTTAAAGTAAAGCCAGTTACATAAGCGCTCTTGTCTTGCTAGAAGTCAGTGTTCAAGCAGGCTTTAAGGACGTGAGCTCTTTCTCCTTTCACTTTGTAGACGTTGTGTTGGACATAAAGTAGACCCCGGGGTGATTCATTTCACTGTGTGCTTAACAGAAAGCCTGTGCACTGATCTTTGCCTGTGCGCTATAGCGAATTCATTCTTTCCAGCTGCATGACTCACCGTCGGTGTGTTGCCGTATTGTTTTCAGCAGTTTAACTGAAACTCACAGCGCCCAGGCGAGCATGTGACGCACACGTTGACGCCGCGCCGTTCAGCATAAATACAAAGAAAGTCGTGCAATACATTAAAGTAGCTGTTGTTGGTCGATTGAGAACAAAACTGAGATTTATTGTGCAAAGCAAGAATTCCAAAAGCTTCGGGCATGTAACGCAATCTATGTGTTTTACATAATCGTCCTAAATTGACATCCTTGTGTAGCGATGTGGTTGTTCCCGGAAGGCTTCATGGACAGTGGCCCTTTCTTCCTTTATTCCTTTAATTATATGACTCGTCTCCTCTCTTTCCGTGTTGGTAGCCGGACCAGCAGCAGCAGCAGCAGCAGCAGCAGCAGCAGCAGCAGCAGCAGTAGTAAAGCCAGTGAAGAATAAAAAAGTTTGTCACAATACAAAAGCTTCATCCTCAGACAGCGTTCTGACCTTCCTGATTCAATTTTTAACAGGAAGTGCTGATATGTTGAGCTCTGTCTCTGCATATGTTAGAGTACTTTTTGAACAGACGTGCTGCTGTGTTATGTGGATCTTGATTTGTCTGTGTGTGTGTGTGTGTGTGTGTGTGTGTGTGTGTGTGTGTGTGTGTGTGTGTGTGTGTGTGTGTGTGCGCATGTGCATGATGGAATGAGAGAGAATTTGTATTAGCTGCTAATAAACTGTTTTTGGCCGGGAGGATGGATAGACAGATGCACAGGAAATTGAAAACCTTCAAGCCAAAACCGGCTGGCAGTACAGCTGGGTGTTTCCTGCATGTCTAAATCTTAGGTGGGCCAATTAAGTGTGAATTTGCCTATTTTTGACCAACAAAACCAAATTAGAGCAATTCTTACTGCTCAGTTTTTCTTTTGAGTTCCTGCCTATGTTTTCTCCATACATACTTTCTTTGTTTCTTGTTTTGTGTTTGTGATCTGTGAGTATCTATGTGCTATCCTGGCAGGGGCACTTCTTGGCATGTATACTTGAGCTCGCAGACTATGAGTAGGTGCAATCCATCATGACTGATCTGTAATCAGCACAGGAGGAGTCAACATGTTTATCTCGCTGACCTCTCATCGCTCAATCTTAGCACCCGTTTTTCAATCCTCCCACCAAATTGCGAATGCCTGTGGGCTTGAAAAATGTGTATTCTGTCAGGGTGGGATGGATCCACCGCAGGTGAAGGAGGTCTGGCTGCTCAGACGTGTTGGTTTTACCGATTATTTACACATTTTCAATGACTCATCCCCCCCTAGGAGAGTGAGGGCACTTCCACAACTTGGTTTCTTTGACACCGCCAATTACTCCTCTCACCTCATCACTGCAGCCGTATGTCTCATTCCACCTGCCCGTCCTCAGTGGGAGCACATCATCTCCTCGCACTCTCTTCTGATTTGATTGTGTCTGCAAGGAGTGCCGTGTCTTTACCGCATCTATAGTTCTTCTGTGATAGTCGTCGGGGGAGAGTGTGTGTGCATGTCCCTGAAGCAGCAGCAGCAACTGCAGAGATGAGTTTTATGAGGATTTGGACCCCCCAACTTCCATCTGCTGAAGGATTTATGTGATGGGTAACTTGAGTGACAGACCGGGAGTAAGAGAAAAGACGGGGATACAGTAATCCCACCTTTGTGATTACCCATGAGTCACTGTAAAGCTGGCCAGTGTGCAGTCCTGCTCATTCACTTAGCCTTCCTTGTGAACCTATCTCCGCCGGACAGATGTCATCGAGGGCATTTCAAGTGAAGCTATGATACTGAAATCGGCAGACCCCCCCTCAGACACACCCAGCCATTATCTTCAAAACACCAAATGCACAGAGGTGCTACTAAGCTGCATCCAGTGCAATTTTACTCTCCTGTTGGTAATGCCATGTTATTGCAATGCAGGGATTAGTGTGCTGTTAGAACGTGGATGGATATACTCATCTTTGTGCAAACAGTCCCAGAGAGAGAGGAGGCTGTTACTGTGCTTCCGCCTGCCAGCATCAGGGGTCTCGCAGGGCACCATTCTCGATATGAGGTGCACCTCTTAACTTGGTCAAATATAAGATGAAATAGTCCCATCTCAGGTGGTCATGAGTAAGATATGACTGCACTGGATGCTGCAGTACTATCTCTTAACAGTGTCTCTAAAAGTGAGTTCCTTCAGGCTCTAGTCTGTCCCTGAAATCTGAAGAAAAAGGTGCTTTTACTAGACATTTGAACTGATAATTCATAATTATCAATGACTGAAGTCACATTGACATCATCATACTGTGTTTTTACAAAATTCTACGGTGAATATTAATAATTCATAGCGAACTGTAATTATAAACCAGCAAAATGAAAGTGTTCTGGTTTTTGTCGTAAACGTAAAGTTTTGTCAGTTTGATGTTCTTCTGTGTAATTTCCCAGAGCATAAAATCATCAGCCGATTAATCAATTTGTTGATCGACTGAAATTTCATTTCACAAATACTTTGGATTATCAATCAAAAGTCATTTATCAAGTAAAAATTGTCTGGTTTCAGTTTAACAAATTTAAAGATCTGAAAACAAATTTATAACTGCAAATTGAATATATTTAAACTTCTGACTGATGGTCAGTCAAAGCCGCCATTTTGAAGTTGTCAACTTTGGTTTCTGGGAAATTGTGATTGTGGGCAATATTTTTTTTTTTTTAATTATAGTTCGGTGATAACGTTTGTCTCAATTTGATGTGACTGATTCTTTGTTGTGTTTTGTGTCGGACAACACAACTCAAAGTTGCTGAGTCATAATTTGAACAAGGTTTTTTTTTATATTTGTTTTTAGATAGCTGTTAAAAAAAACATCAAACCACTGTACATGTGCCAAGATTATTAACCTTCAACCCGCCAGCGAAGACAAAAATTGGATCACACTTAGCAAAAGTTACGATGTAAGCATTTTCAGCGATGAAGAGTGCGTCTGCGGTTTTGTGCAGCGAGAAAGAACCAGGCCTCCAGACAAGACAAGCTGCCACACACACACACACTCACACACACACACACACACACACACACACACACACAATGTCCGGGGGTGGGGGGGGGACTGTAGTTGAGGGGGTTGTTGGGGTGGGCAGAGCTTCTTCGGGGCTAATCAAATCCAGTGGAGACAGAGGCAGAGTCGGCTCCCTGCCTGCCAGCCAGCCAGCGAGCTATTTTTAGAAGCCCAGCCCCGCCGATGGCAGTTCAGCTCTCCTCGCAGACACAGATCCCAGCTCGTGATACAGATATTTATAACTGCCACAGCTGTCTGCTCAAGTGTGAAACTCCAGCTGAACAACCAAATGATTTTCTTTTTCTGAGCTCAGGATTAAAACCGTTCCTTCTTCCCCCCCCCCCCCCCCCAGTTTGGCTTTTGGTTCACCACCGACTTTATGTTCAGTTGTGACTCCGAGAGAATGAGCATCGCCGACGAAGGCTTTATTGATTTATTGACTGAGCTGCTGATACGGTGCCTATAGAGGCTGGGGTTAGGTTATGAAGACTTGCAGTTTTGACTCCGTAGATCACATGGTTTTACAAGGATGTCACGTTTGTACCTAACCGAACGCTAGGAGTGATTTTGATTTTGATCATAATCAAACCTGGCTGTTTCGTGACCCTTTTCTAAATGACATCAGCATAATCCGAGTCTCTGGTTGCGTGTCTCTGCACCACCGCAGGCCCATCTCATCTGCACCGACAGAGTTACTTCAGCAGTTCAGGTTTGGACCCCCATCTGTTTTTTCTTTTGGACATTTTCCACTGGATGTGGCTTCTCCATCCGATTTCCACCAACATCATTATACAGTTCATACATGCAGTGTATACAATTGACATTTCAGGAGCGTGTATCTATGTTCCCACAACCTCCGCTTGCCTTGGAGCTCCATCCCATCATGGACAGTTCATATTCTTATATTTTTAAATGAGCTGTTTATTGAGGTGTGTGTGTGTGTGTGTGTGTGTGTGTGTGTGTGTGTGTGTGTGTGTGTGTGTGTGTGTGTGTGTGTTAAATAGATAATAAATAGATCTTTGTTGTTTTTCTCTTGTGGGGTTGCAGTATGGAAATAACTCACTTCCATTTCAGCTTCATCCCTTATGAAGATAAAAATCTTTTACACTTTAAAACATATCTTTGGGAGGTTGAGAAAAAGTTGATTCTTGTACATTAATACCATTGTTGTTTCTATGTTAATGAATGATAATGTTAATGTCTGCCAGGAGTGTAGAGGACGAGACATCTGCATCACTCTCAGCAAAAACAAGCATCTGGACGTTTTTTTGATTATATATTATATATTACATTGGTTATAGTGCGCATATCAATTTCATTTTTTCCTTTTATTTGATGATTTAATGCACGATAACACTCGCATATAATGATCATTATTCTCTTTGCGTTCTTAAAATAATATATTTTAATGTGAGAGAGAAAAACAAAAAGAAAAAGTACTGAATTAGAAAATATATATAATTTGATTAACGAAAAGAGTTTAGTACTAGAGGAAGCACGTATGAAGTGATAAAGTTTTGAGAAGTAACAGTTATAATCAATTTAGTGTGAACTTGATGGCTTAAGTGATTATTTAATATAGTTGGTTAATACTTCAGGTTTTTCTTCTTTTGTTCTTTCCCCACAAATAGATTTTCTGTTGGTTTTAATGCTCTGTGATATATAAAACATAACATAGTTAAGCTGCAGCATCTTTATTGAATGGAGAATCAATGTTGAATGGAGCATTGATCTTCAATCAGATCACGACCCCGAGGATCAGATCTGACACGGATATTGTATCTTCCCAAAGACGTCCCCTAAAATGTGATATTTTCAAACAGTTTTATGAGTCATCTCTTAAAACGCAGCTGCTTACTGAGCGTGAAAGTCATTTTAACTATGTTTATATACAGTGTGTTTACATATATTTGTTTTTTTTATGTGTGAGTGAACTCCAGCATGTTTGAGTGTCTAATTACATAGCACCCAATTAGTCTTTTATTTCCACCATAGATCAGACATAGTGCAAAAATATGGATCAACCCCTTCTTGGTTGGACCTTGCGTTGTGGGCGTTGCTTATTAGGTCTGCTATTGATGCTAAAGCTCACTTTGGCTGTAAACAAGTCAATAGTGTTTTATTGGTGTTTATTCAGCTTTAACCCGAGAGAGAGAGAGAGAGACAGAGAGAGAGAGAGATGGAGGGGAGAGAGACAGAGAGAGAGAGAGAGATGTGGAAAAGAAAAAAGCAATAATTTCATTCAGTCTATGAGACGACTTCAAGTATGCCCGAAACATCTTGCTGTTGTCTGTTGTATATGATGGTGCGAGCGCTCGGAGAAGCGTGGAGCGCTCTTCACTGCAACAGACAAAATAATCCATTGAGCAGAAAACACTTGACAGGCCCTTTGTGAACGGACCTGTGAAGCCGAAGACTCCTAGAGAAAGTGCAGAACCAGCTGCTGAATGAGAGAGTGAAACTGGTCCATTTCATTATTGAAGGGTTGAATGAAAAAGCTCCACTGTTTGCTCCAGGAACTGACATCACATCCTACACCCCCGTGCTCGCTGAGGCACAACTGTCTCGACACGCCGAGAGCAAGATAAAAACAGACATGAAATTTCTAAAACCTTACAATCGTGAACCAGCAGCACCAGGAGAACAGAAGGACTTTCCCGTAGGCAAAAGAAAGGTAATACCACACAGGAGGACGGGTGAAGAACCTGTCAGACAGGAAACTTACCCAAACAGAGAAAGAGGTCGTAGCCAAACGATTAAGTTTGCCCATCACACCGAGGTATTTACCAATAGGTGACCTCATCACGGCAGCAGAATCAACCATCAGAAAAAACAACATCAGGAAAACGGAAGCATAACACCTCTAGGTTGAAAGTAGGTCCTTTCCAATGCGAAGGCACCAGCCCTTTCAACCCCAGGGTCCAACCATCAGTGACACTAATACATATGAGGCACTGAGGCGAGACCTCACCAGCGGCTACAAGAAAAAAGGGCAATAAGATATTTTGCAAAAGTCTCTCTCCTCGTCCTGGAGAAGCTATCCCATGCACGAATGGGTTCGAATGGTGGCCAACCTCTACATGGAGGAAGTAGAAAGCACGGCCACCCACCACTCAATGGACCATAAGCAAACCTTTATATATTGATACTCCAGAAACGTATCCAGACCTTACTTAAATGAATGTATAGCTCTCTCCCAAAAGTTTCCCAGCCTCACCGGGGTCACCTCAGTGCAGCTCCCTATCACCGAGCTGCTTCTCTTCTGTGCCACTGGAAACATCCTCCTTTTGGGGATTTTGACAGCCAGCTCCCTCTGTGAAAGATTTGGCCTTATTTAACATAACTGTCTCCACGGGGG
>NW_019524833.1:429225-429819 GCF_002814215.2 Seriola lalandi dorsalis | reverse complement strand
GGGTGTGGGGGGGGGCAACAAATGGACTAAATATCCCATCCGTTCTCTCGGGGTGGTGAGCTCTGTGTAGCATGAAACTATCTGTCAATCTCTACGTCTATTTTTATATTTTGGGCATCAGGTCTTGGAAAGGTTGTTTTTTATTTGGCTGTAAGTGTCTTCGCCTGGAGGTTGTGAAGTCTGTGAAGAGGAGAGATGGGGAAGAGTGAGATAATTAAGACTAATCAAAAGGCGTAATCATCATCAGGAAGGCCCCTCCTCAAACGCACAGTAAACCAACACACCCAGTGCTGCCACAATTTCCTGGCTGTTTACCAACATTTTTATTCCTGCAAGCCGTTTTTTTTTTAATCTCAGAGTGCTTCATTTACCTGTATTCAGTTCGCAATCTGCGCTTGATTGGTGTTTGAAGCTACAGCTGCAAACGACAGCTGTGCTCCTTCCCCCGCCTTTTTTTCTTTTTCTCCCAGTTTATCTGTATACAGCTGCCTGTTATCTTCAGGCTACGACAATATGAAGCATATCTCCCTCGTGCCTCGGTGATAGATGACAGGGGGAAACATCAGGAGAAATAGGAAGATGGATGGGGTTTGG